>NC_073240.2:18661785-18962738 GCF_029281585.2 Gorilla gorilla gorilla
TTCCAAACTGCTGTAGCAAAAGAAAGGTTCAACTCTGTTAGTTGAAGACACACATCCCAAATTTGTTTCTGAGAATGATTGTGTGTAGATTTTATCGGAAGATATTTCCTTTTTCACCATAGGCCTGAATGCGCTTGAAATGTCCACTTCCAGATACTTTAGAAAGAGTGTTTCAAACCTGGTCTGTGAAAGGGAAAGTTCAGCACTGTGATTTGAATGCTGATATCCCAAAGTAGTTTCCGACAGTGCTTCTGTCTAGATTTTAGATGAAGTTATACCCGTTTCCAATGAAATCGTTATAGCTATCCAAATATCCACTTACAGATTCTACAAAAAGAGTGTTTCCAAACTGCTGTATCAAAAGAAAGGTTGAACTCTCTTAGTTGAGGACACACATCACAGAGAAGTTTCTGAGAATGCTTCTGTCTATATTTTATATGAAGATATTCCCGTTTCCAACAAAATCTTCACAGTTATCCAAATATCCACTTGCAGATTCTACAAAAAGTGTGTTTCCAAACTGCTATAACAAAAGAAAGGTTGAACTCTGTTAGGTGAGGACACTCATCACAAAGAAGTTTCTGAGAATGCTTCGTGTAGATTTTATATGAAGATATTTCCGTTTCCAACGAAATCGTTAGAAGTATGCAAATATCCCCGTACAGATTCTACAAAAAGAGTGTTTCCAAACTGCTCTATCAAAAGAAAGATTGAACTCTGTTAGTTGAGGACACACATCAGAAAGAAGTTTCTGAGAATGCTTCAGTCTAGATTTTATATGAAGATATTCCGGTTTCCAACGAAATCCTCACAGTTATCCAAATATCCACTTGCAGATTCTACAAAAGAGTGTTTCCAAACAGCTCTATAAAAAGAAAGTATGAACTCTGTTAGCTGAGGACACACATCACAAAGAAGTTTCTGAGAATGCTTCTGTCTAGATTTTATATGAAGATATTCCCGTTTCCAACAAAAGGTTCACAGTTATCCAAATATCCCCTTGCAGATTCTAGAAAAAGAGTGTTTCCAAACTGCTGTATCAAAAGAAAGGTTCAACTCTGTTAGTTGAGGACACACATCTCAAGTTTGCTTCTGAGAATGCTTCTGTCTAGATTTTATGGGAAGATATTTCCTTTTTCACCATAGGCCTCAAAGCGCTTGAAATGTCCACTTGCATATAGTACAGAAAGAGTGTTTCAATCCTGCTCTGTGAAAGGGAATGTTCAGCTCTGTGACTTGAATGCAGATGTCACAAAGTTGTTTCTGAGAGTGCTTCTGTCTAGATTTTAGATGAAGATATTCCCGTTTCCAACGAAATCTTCACAGTTATCCAAATATCCACTTGCATATTCTACAGAAAGAGTGTTTCGAAATAGCTGTATGAAAAGAAAGGTTGAACTCTGTTAGTTGAGGACACCTATCACAAAGAAGTTTCTGAGAATGCTTCCGTCTAGATTTTATATGAAGATATTCCCGTTTCCAACGAAATCGTTAGAGCTATCCAAATATCCACATACAGATTCTATAAAAAGAGTGCTTCCAAACTGCTCTATCAAAAGAAAGTTTGAACTCTGTTAGTTGAGGACACACATCACAAAGAAGTTTCTGAGAATGCTTCTGTATAGATTTTTTATGAAGATATTACCGTTTATAACGAAATCTTGACAGTTATCCAAATGTCCACTTGCAGATTCTACAAAAAGTGTGTTTCCAAATTGCTGTATCGAAAGAAAGGTTGAACTCTGTTAGTTGAGGACACACATCACAAAGAAGTTTCTGAGAATGCTTCTGTCTAGATTTTATATGAAGATATTCCCGTTTCCAATGAAATCTTCACAGTTATCCAAATACCCACTTGCAGATTCTACAAAAAGACTGTTTCCAAACTGCTGTATCAAAAGAAAGGTTCAACTCTGTTAGTTGAGGACACACATCCCAAATTTGTTTCTGAGAATGCTTCTGTCTAGATTTTATATGGAGATATTCCCGTTTCCAACGAAATCATTAGAGGTATGCAGATATCCCCCTACAGATTCTGCAAAAAGACTGTTTCCAAACAGCTCTATCAAAAGAAAGTATGAACTCTGTTAGCTGAGGACACACATCACAAAGAAGTGTCTGAGAATGCTTCTGTCTAGATTTTATACGAAGGTATTCCCGTTTCCAATGAAATCTTCACAGTTATCCAAATATCCACTTGCAGATTCTACAAAAAGAGAGTTTCCAAACTGCTCTATCAAAAGAAATGTTCAACTCTGTTAGTTGAGGACACACATATCAAATAAGTGTCTGAGAATCCTTCTGTCTCGTTTTTATGGGAAGATATTTCTGTTTTCACCCTAGGCCTGAATGCACTCGAAATGTCCACTTCCAGATTCTACAGAAAGAGTGTTTCAAACCTGGTCTATGAAAGGGAATGTTCCGCTCTGTGACTTGAATGCAGATATCACAAGGTAGTTTCTGACAGTGCTTCTGTCTAGATTTTAGATGAGGATATTGCCATTTCCAACGAAATCTTCACAGTTATCCAAATATGCACTCGCAGATTCTTCAAAAAGTGTGTTTCCAAGCAGCCATATCAAAAGAAAGGTTGAACTCTGTAAGTTGAGGACACTCATCACAAAGAGGTTGCTGAGAATGCTTCTGTCTAGATTTTATATGAAGATATTCACGTTTCCAATGAAATCTTCACAGTTCTCCAAATATCCACTTGCAGATTCTACAAAAAGGGCGTTTCCAAACTGCTGTATCAAAAGAAAGGTTGAACTCTGTTAGTTGAGGACACTCATCACCAAGTAGTTTCTGAGAATGATTCTGTCTAGATTTTATATGAAGATATTGCCGTTTCCAACGAAATCTTCACAGTTATCCAAATATGCACTTGCAGATTCTACAAAAAGAGTGTTTCCAAACTGCTGTAGCAAAAGAAAGGTTCAACTCTGTTAGTTGAAGACACACATCCCAAATTTGTTTCTGAGAATGATTGTGTGTAGATTTTATCGGAAGATATTTCCTTTTTCACCATAGGCCTGAATGCGCTTGAAATGTCCACTTCCAGATACTTTAGAAAGAGTGTTTCAAACCTGGTCTGTGAAAGGGAAAGTTCAGCACTGTGATTTGAATGCTGATATCCCAAAGTAGTTTCCGACAGTGCTTCTGTCTAGATTTTAGATGAAGTTATACCCGTTTCCAATGAAATCGTTATAGCTATCCAAATATCCACTTACAGATTCTACAAAAAGAGTGTTTCCAAACTGCTGTATCAAAAGAAAGGTTGAACTCTCTTAGTTGAGGACACACATCACAGAGAAGTTTCTGAGAATGCTTCTGTCTATATTTTATATGAAGATATTCCCGTTTCCAACAAAATCTTCACAGTTATCCAAATATCCACTTGCAGATTCTACAAAAAGTGTGTTTCCAAACTGCTATAACAAAAGAAAGGTTGAACTCTGTTAGGTGAGGACACTCATCACAAAGAAGTTTCTGAGAATGCTTCGTGTAGATTTTATATGAAGATATTTCCGTTTCCAACGAAATCGTTAGAAGTATGCAAATATCCCCGTACAGATTCTACAAAAAGAGTGTTTCCAAACTGCTCTATCAAAAGAAAGATTGAACTCTGTTAGTTGAGGACACACATCAGAAAGAAGTTTCTGAGAATGCTTCAGTCTAGATTTTATATGAAGATATTCCGGTTTCCAACGAAATCCTCACAGTTATCCAAATATCCACTTGCAGATTCTACAAAAGAGTGTTTCCAAACAGCTCTATAAAAAGAAAGTATGAACTCTGTTAGCTGAGGACACACATCACAAAGAAGTTTCTGAGAATGCTTCTGTCTAGATTTTATATGAAGATATTCCCGTTTCCAACAAAAGGTTCACAGTTATCCAAATATCCCCTTGCAGATTCTAGAAAAAGAGTGTTTCCAAACTGCTGTATCAAAAGAAAGGTTCAACTCTGTTAGTTGAGGACACACATCTCAAGTTTGCTTCTGAGAATGCTTCTGTCTAGATTTTATGGGAAGATATTTCCTTTTTCACCATAGGCCTCAAAGCGCTTGAAATGTCCACTTGCATATAGTACAGAAAGAGTGTTTCAATCCTGCTCTGTGAAAGGGAATGTTCAGCTCTGTGACTTGAATGCAGATGTCACAAAGTTGTTTCTGAGAGTGCTTCTGTCTAGATTTTAGATGAAGATATTCCCGTTTCCAACGAAATCTTCACAGTTATCCAAATATCCACTTGCATATTCTACAGAAAGAGTGTTTCGAAATAGCTGTATGAAAAGAAAGGTTGAACTCTGTTAGTTGAGGACACCTATCACAAAGAAGTTTCTGAGAATGCTTCCGTCTAGATTTTATATGAAGATATTCCCGTTTCCAACGAAATCGTTAGAGCTATCCAAATATCCACATACAGATTCTATAAAAAGAGTGCTTCCAAACTGCTCTATCAAAAGAAAGTTTGAACTCTGTTAGTTGAGGACACACATCACAAAGAAGTTTCTGAGAATGCTTCTGTATAGATTTTTTATGAAGATATTACCGTTTATAACGAAATCTTGACAGTTATCCAAATGTCCACTTGCAGATTCTACAAAAAGTGTGTTTCCAAATTGCTGTATCGAAAGAAAGGTTGAACTCTGTTAGTTGAGGACACACATCACAAAGAAGTTTCTGAGAATGCTTCTGTCTAGATTTTATATGAAGATATTCCCGTTTCCAATGAAATCTTCACAGTTATCCAAATACCCACTTGCAGATTCTACAAAAAGACTGTTTCCAAACTGCTGTATCAAAAGAAAGGTTCAACTCTGTTAGTTGAGGACACACATCCCAAATTTGTTTCTGAGAATGCTTCTGTCTAGATTTTATATGGAGATATTCCCGTTTCCAACGAAATCATTAGAGGTATGCAGATATCCCCCTACAGATTCTGCAAAAAGACTGTTTCCAAACAGCTCTATCAAAAGAAAGTATGAACTCTGTTAGCTGAGGACACACATCACAAAGAAGTGTCTGAGAATGCTTCTGTCTAGATTTTATACGAAGGTATTCCCGTTTCCAATGAAATCTTCACAGTTATCCAAATATCCACTTGCAGATTCTACAAAAAGAGAGTTTCCAAACTGCTCTATCAAAAGAAATGTTCAACTCTGTTAGTTGAGGACACACATATCAAATAAGTGTCTGAGAATCCTTCTGTCTCGTTTTTATGGGAAGATATTTCTGTTTTCACCCTAGGCCTGAATGCACTCGAAATGTCCACTTCCAGATTCTACAGAAAGAGTGTTTCAAACCTGGTCTATGAAAGGGAATGTTCCGCTCTGTGACTTGAATGCAGATATCACAAGGTAGTTTCTGACAGTGCTTCTGTCTAGATTTTAGATGAGGATATTGCCATTTCCAACGAAATCTTCCCAGTTATCCAAATATGCACTCGCAGATTCTTCAAAAAGTGTGTTTCCAAGCAGCCATATCAAAAGAAAGGTTGAACTCTGTAAGTTGAGGACACTCATCACAAAGAGGTTGCTGAGAATGCTTCTGTCTAGATTTTATATGAAGATATTCACGTTTCCAATGAAATCTTCACAGTTCTCCAAATATCCACTTGCAGATTCTACAAAAAGGGCGTTTCCAAACTGCTGTATCAAAAGAAAGGTTGAACTCTGTTAGTTGAGGACACTCATCACCAAGTAGTTTCTGAGAATGATTCTGTCTAGATTTTATATGAAGATATTGCCGTTTCCAACGAAATCTTCACAGTTATCCAAATATGCACTTGCAGATTCTACAAAAAGAGTGTTTCCAAACTGCTGTAGCAAAAGAAAGGTTCAACTCTGTTAGTTGAAGACACACATCCCAAATTTGTTTCTGAGAATGATTGTGTGTAGATTTTATCGGAAGATATTTCCTTTTTCACCATAGGCCTGAATGCGCTTGAAATGTCCACTTCCAGATACTTTAGAAAGAGTGTTTCAAACCTGGTCTGTGAAAGGGAAAGTTCAGCACTGTGATTTGAATGCTGATATCCCAAAGTAGTTTCCGACAGTGCTTCTGTCTAGATTTTAGATGAAGTTATACCCGTTTCCAATGAAATCGTTATAGCTATCCAAATATCCACTTACAGATTCTACAAAAAGAGTGTTTCCAAACTGCTGTATCAAAACAAAGGTTGAACTCTCTTAGTTGAGGACACACATCACAGAGAAGTTTCTGAGAATGCTTCTGTCTATATTTTATATGAAGATATTCCCGTTTCCAACAAAATCTTCACAGTTATCCAAATATCCACTTGCAGATTCTACAAAAAGTGTGTTTCCAAACTGCTATAACAAAAGAAAGGTTGAACTCTGTTAGGTGAGGACACTCATCACAAAGAAGTTTCTGAGAATGCTTCGTGTAGATTTTATATGAAGATATTTCCGTTTCCAACGAAATCGTTAGAGGTATGCAAATATCCCCGTACAGATTCTACAAAAAGAGTGTTTCCAAACTGCTCTATCAAAAGAAAGATTGAACTCTGTTAGTTGAGGACACACATCAGAAAGAAGTTTCTGAGAATGCTTCAGTCTAGATTTTATATGAAGATATTCCGGTTTCCAACGAAATCTTCACAGTTATCCAAATATCCACTTGCAGATTCTACAAAAGAGTGTTTCCAAACAGCTCTATAAAAAGAAAGTATGAACTCTGTTAGCTGAGGACACACATCACAAAGAAGTTTCTGAGAATGCTTCTGTCTAGATTTTATATGAAGATATTCCCGTTTCCAACAAAAGGTTCACAGTTATCCAAATATCCCCTTGCAGATTCTAGAAAAAGAGTGTTTCCAAACTGCTGTATCAAAAGAAAGGTTCAACTCTGTTAGTTGAGGACACACATCTCAAGTTTGCTTCTGAGAATGCTTCTGTCTAGATTTTATGGGAAGATATTTCCTTTTTCACCATAGGCCTCAAAGCGCTTGAAATGTCCACTTGCATATAGTACAGAAAGAGTGTTTCAATCCTGCTCTGTGAAAGGGAATGTTCAGCTCTGTGACTTGAATGCAGATGTCACAAAGTTGTTTCTGAGAGTGCTTCTGTCTAGATTTTAGATGAAGATATTCCCGTTTCCAACGAAATCTTCACAGTTATCCAAATATCCACTTGCATATTCTACAGAAAGAGTGTTTCGAAATAGCTGTATGAAAAGAAAGGTTGAACTCTGTTAGTTGAGGACACCTATCACAAAGAAGTTTCTGAGAATGCTTCCGTCTAGATTTTATATGAAGATATTCCCGTTTCCAACGAAATCGTTAGAGCTATCCAAATATCCACATACAGATTCTATAAAAAGAGTGCTTCCAAACTGCTCTATCAAAAGAATGTTTGAACTCTGTTAGTTGAGGACACACATCACAAAGAAGTTTGTGAGAATGCTTCTGTATAGATTTTTTATGAAGATATTACCGTTTATAACGAAATCTTGACAGTTATCCAAATGTCCACTTGCAGATTCTACAAAAAGTGTGTTTCCAAATTGCTGTATCAAAAGAAAGGTTGAACTCTGTTAGTTGAGGACACACATCACAAAGAAGTTTCTGAGAATGCTTCTGTCTAGATTTTATATGAAGATATTCCCGTTTCCAATGAAATCTTCACAGTTATCCAAATACCCACTTGCAGATTCTACAAAAAGACTGTTTCCAAACTGCTGTATCAAAAGAAAGGTTCAACTCTGTTAGTTGAGGACACACATCCCAAATTTGTTTCTGAGAATGCTTCTGTCTAGATTTTATATGGAGATATTCCCGTTTCCAACGAAATCATTAGAGGTATGCAGATATCCCCCTACAGATTCTGCAAAAAGACTGTTTCCAAACAGCTCTATCAAAAGAAAGTATGAACTCTGTTAGCTGAGGACACACATCACAAAGAAGTGTCTGAGAATGCTTCTGTCTAGATTTTATACGAAGGTATTCCCGTTTCCAATGAAATCTTCACAGTTATCCAAATATCCACTTGCAGATTCTACAAAAAGAGAGTTTCCAAACTGCTCTATCAAAAGAAATGTTCAACTCTGTTAGTTGAGGACACACATATCAAATAAGTGTCTGAGAATCCTTCTGTCTCGTTTTTATGGGAAGATATTTCTGTTTTCACCCTAGGCCTGAATGCACTCGAAATGTCCACTTCCAGATTCTACAGAAAGAGTGTTTCAAACCTGGTCTATGAAAGGGAATGTTCCGCTCTGTGACTTGAATGCAGATATCACAAGGTAGTTTCTGACAGTGCTTCTGTCTAGATTTTAGATGAGGATATTGCCATTTCCAACGAAATCTTCACAGTTATCCAAATATGCACTCGCAGATTCTTCAAAAAGTGTGTTTCCAAGCAGCCATATCAAAAGAAAGGTTGAACTCTGTAAGTTGAGGACACTCATCACAAAGAGGTTGCTGAGAATGCTTCTGTCTAGATTTTATATGAAGATATTCACGTTTCCAATGAAATCTTCACAGTTCTCCAAATATCCACTTGCAGATTCTACAAAAAGGGCGTTTCCAAACTGCTGTATCAAAAGAAAGGTTGAACTCTGTTAGTTGAGGACACTCATCACCAAGTAGTTTCTGAGAATGATTCTGTCTAGATTTTATATGAAGATATTGCCGTTTCCAACGAAATCTTCACAGTTATCCAAATATGCACTTGCAGATTCTACAAAAAGAGTGTTTCCAAACTGCTGTAGCAAAAGAAAGGTTCAACTCTGTTAGTTGAAGACACACATCCCAAATTTGTTTCTGAGAATGATTGTGTGTAGATTTTATCGGAAGATATTTCCTTTTTCACCATAGGCCTGAATGCGCTTGAAATGTCCACTTCCAGATACTTTAGAAAGAGTGTTTCAAACCTGGTCTGTGAAAGGGAAAGTTCAGCACTGTGATTTGAATGCTGATATCCCAAAGTAGTTTCCGACAGTGCTTCTGTCTAGATTTTAGATGAAGTTATACCCGTTTCCAATGAAATCGTTATAGCTATCCAAATATCCACTTACAGATTCTACAAAAAGAGTGTTTCCAAACTGCTGTATCAAAAGAAAGGTTGAACTCTCTTAGTTGAGGACACACATCACAGAGAAGTTTCTGAGAATGCTTCTGTCTATATTTTATATGAAGATATTCCCGTTTCCAACAAAATCTTCACAGTTATCCAAATATCCACTTGCAGATTCTACAAAAAGTGTGTTTCCAAACTGCTATAACAAAAGAAAGGTTGAACTCTGTTAGGTGAGGACACTCATCACAAAGAAGTTTCTGAGAATGCTTCGTGTAGATTTTATATGAAGATATTTCCGTTTCCAACGAAATCGTTAGAAGTATGCAAATATCCCCGTACAGATTCTACAAAAAGAGTGTTTCCAAACTGCTCTATCAAAAGAAAGATTGAACTCTGTTAGTTGAGGACACACATCAGAAAGAAGTTTCTGAGAATGCTTCAGTCTAGATTTTATATGAAGATATTCCGGTTTCCAACGAAATCCTCACAGTTATCCAAATATCCACTTGCAGATTCTACAAAAGAGTGTTTCCAAACAGCTCTATAAAAAGAAAGTATGAACTCTGTTAGCTGAGGACACACATCACAAAGAAGTTTCTGAGAATGCTTCTGTCTAGATTTTATATGAAGATATTCCCGTTTCCAACAAAAGGTTCACAGTTATCCAAATATCCCCTTGCAGATTCTAGAAAAAGAGTGTTTCCAAACTGCTGTATCAAAAGAAAGGTTCAACTCTGTTAGTTGAGGACACACATCTCAAGTTTGCTTCTGAGAATGCTTCTGTCTAGATTTTATGGGAAGATATTTCCTTTTTCACCATAGGCCTCAAAGCGCTTGAAATGTCCACTTGCATATAGTACAGAAAGAGTGTTTCAATCCTGCTCTGTGAAAGGGAATGTTCAGCTCTGTGACTTGAATGCAGATGTCACAAAGTTGTTTCTGAGAGTGCTTCTGTCTAGATTTTAGATGAAGATATTCCCGTTTCCAACGAAATCTTCACAGTTATCCAAATATCCACTTGCATATTCTACAGAAAGAGTGTTTCGAAATAGCTGTATGAAAAGAAAGGTTGAACTCTGTTAGTTGAGGACACCTATCACAAAGAAGTTTCTGAGAATGCTTCCGTCTAGATTTTATATGAAGATATTCCCGTTTCCAACGAAATCGTTAGAGCTATCCAAATATCCACATACAGATTCTATAAAAAGAGTGCTTCCAAACTGCTCTATCAAAAGAATGTTTGAACTCTGTTAGTTGAGGACACACATCACAAAGAAGTTTGTGAGAATGCTTCTGTATAGATTTTTTATGAAGATATTACCGTTTATAACGAAATCTTGACAGTTATCCAAATGTCCACTTGCAGATTCTACAAAAAGTGTGTTTCCAAATTGCTGTATCAAAAGAAAGGTTGAACTCTGTTAGTTGAGGACACACATCACAAAGAAGTTTCTGAGAATGCTTCTGTCTAGATTTTATATGAAGATATTCCCGTTTCCAATGAAATCTTCACAGTTATCCAAATACCCACTTGCAGATTCTACAAAAAGACTGTTTCCAAACTGCTGTATCAAAAGAAAGGTTCAACTCTGTTAGTTGAGGACACACATCCCAAATTTGTTTCTGAGAATGCTTCTGTCTAGATTTTATATGGAGATATTCCCGTTTCCAACGAAATCATTAGAGGTATGCAGATATCCCCCTACAGATTCTGCAAAAAGACTGTTTCCAAACAGCTCTATCAAAAGAAAGTATGAACTCTGTTAGCTGAGGACACACATCACAAAGAAGTGTCTGAGAATGCTTCTGTCTAGATTTTATACGAAGGTATTCCCGTTTCCAATGAAATCTTCACAGTTATCCAAATATCCACTTGCAGATTCTACAAAAAGAGAGTTTCCAAACTGCTCTATCAAAAGAAATGTTCAACTCTGTTAGTTGAGGACACACATATCAAATAAGTGTCTGAGAATCCTTCTGTCTCGTTTTTATGGGAAGATATTTCTGTTTTCACCCTAGGCCTGAATGCACTCGAAATGTCCACTTCCAGATTCTACAGAAAGAGTGTTTCAAACCTGGTCTATGAAAGGGAATGTTCCGCTCTGTGACTTGAATGCAGATATCACAAGGTAGTTTCTGACAGTGCTTCTGTCTAGATTTTAGATGAGGATATTGCCATTTCCAACGAAATCTTCACAGTTATCCAAATATGCACTCGCAGATTCTTCAAAAAGTGTGTTTCCAAGCAGCCATATCAAAAGAAAGGTTGAACTCTGTAAGTTGAGGACACTCATCACAAAGAGGTTGCTGAGAATGCTTCTGTCTAGATTTTATATGAAGATATTCACGTTTCCAATGAAATCTTCACAGTTCTCCAAATATCCACTTGCAGATTCTACAAAAAGGGCGTTTCCAAACTGCTGTATCAAAAGAAAGGTTGAACTCTGTTAGTTGAGGACACTCATCACCAAGTAGTTTCTGAGAATGATTCTGTCTAGATTTTATATGAAGATATTGCCGTTTCCAACGAAATCTTCACAGTTATCCAAATATGCACTTGCAGATTCTACAAAAAGAGTGTTTCCAAACTGCTGTAGCAAAAGAAAGGTTCAACTCTGTTAGTTGAAGACACACATCCCAAATTTGTTTCTGAGAATGATTGTGTGTAGATTTTATCGGAAGATATTTCCTTTTTCACCATAGGCCTGAATGCGCTTGAAATGTCCACTTCCAGATACTTTAGAAAGAGTGTTTCAAACCTGGTCTGTGAAAGGGAAAGTTCAGCACTGTGATTTGAATGCTGATATCCCAAAGTAGTTTCCGACAGTGCTTCTGTCTAGATTTTAGATGAAGTTATACCCGTTTCCAATGAAATCGTTATAGCTATCCAAATATCCACTTACAGATTCTACAAAAAGAGTGTTTCCAAACTGCTGTATCAAAAGAAAGGTTGAACTCTCTTAGTTGAGGACACACATCACAGAGAAGTTTCTGAGAATGCTTCTGTCTATATTTTATATGAAGATATTCCCGTTCCCAACAAAATCTTCACAGTTATCCAAATATCCACTTGCAGATTCTACAAAAAGTGTGTTTCCAAACTGCTATAACAAAAGAAAGGTTGAACTCTGTTAGGTGAGGACACTCATCACAAAGAAGTTTCTGAGAATGCTTCGTGTAGATTTTATATGAAGATATTTCCGTTTCCAACGAAATCGTTAGAAGTATGCAAATATCCCCGTACAGATTCTACAAAAAGAGTGTTTCCAAACTGCTCTATCAAAAGAAAGATTGAACTCTGTTAGTTGAGGACACACATCAGAAAGAAGTTTCTGAGAATGCTTCAGTCTAGATTTTATATGAAGATATTCCGGTTTCCAACGAAATCCTCACAGTTATCCAAATATCCACTTGCAGATTCTACAAAAGAGTGTTTCCAAACAGCTCTATAAAAAGAAAGTATGAACTCTGTTAGCTGAGGACACACATCACAAAGAAGTTTCTGAGAATGCTTCTGTCTAGATTTTATATGAAGATATTCCCGTTTCCAACAAAAGGTTCACAGTTATCCAAATATCCCCTTGCAGATTCTAGAAAAAGAGTGTTTCCAAACTGCTGTATCAAAAGAAAGGTTCAACTCTGTTAGTTGAGGACACACATCTCAAGTTTGCTTCTGAGAATGCTTCTGTCTAGATTTTATGGGAAGATATTTCCTTTTTCACCATAGGCCTCAAAGCGCTTGAAATGTCCACTTGCATATAGTACAGAAAGAGTGTTTCAATCCTGCTCTGTGAAAGGGAATGTTCAGCTCTGTGACTTGAATGCAGATGTCACAAAGTTGTTTCTAAGAGTGCTTCTGTCTAGATTTTAGATGAAGATATTCCCGTTTCCAACGAAATCTTCACAGTTATCCAAATATCCACTTGCATATTCTACAGAAAGAGTGTTTCGAAATAGCTGTATGAAAAGAAAGGTTGAACTCTGTTAGTTGAGGACACCTATCACAAAGAAGTTTCTGAGAATGCTTCCGTCTAGATTTTATATGAAGATATTCCCGTTTCCAACGAAATCGTTAGAGCTATCCAAATATCCACATACAGATTCTATAAAAAGAGTGCTTCCAAACTGCTCTATCAAAAGAAAGTTTGAACTCTGTTAGTTGAGGACACACATCACAAAGAAGTTTCTGAGAATGCTTCTGTATAGATTTTTTATGAAGATATTACCGTTTATAACGAAATCTTGACAGTTATCCAAATGTCCACTTGCAGATTCTACAAAAAGTGTGTTTCCAAATTGCTGTATCGAAAGAAAGGTTGAACTCTGTTAGTTGAGGACACACATCACAAAGAAGTTTCTGAGAATGCTTCTGTCTAGATTTTATATGAAGATATTCCCGTTTCCAATGAAATCTTCACAGTTATCCAAATACCCACTTGCAGATTCTACAAAAAGACTGTTTCCAAACTGCTGTATCAAAAGAAAGGTTCAACTCTGTTAGTTGAGGACACACATCCCAAATTTGTTTCTGAGAATGCTTCTGTCTAGATTTTATATGGAGATATTCCCGTTTCCAACGAAATCATTAGAGGTATGCAGATATCCCCCTACAGATTCTGCAAAAAGACTGTTTCCAAACAGCTCTATCAAAAGAAAGTATGAACTCTGTTAGCTGAGGACACACATCACAAAGAAGTGTCTGAGAATGCTTCTGTCTAGATTTTATACGAAGGTATTCCCGTTTCCAATGAAATCTTCACAGTTATCCAAATATCCACTTGCAGATTCTACAAAAAGAGAGTTTCCAAACTGCTCTATCAAAAGAAATGTTCAACTCTGTTAGTTGAGGACACACATATCAAATAAGTGTCTGAGAATCCTTCTGTCTCGTTTTTATGGGAAGATATTTCTGTTTTCACCCTAGGCCTGAATGCACTCGAAATGTCCACTTCCAGATTCTACAGAAAGAGTGTTTCAAACCTGGTCTATGAAAGGGAATGTTCCGCTCTGTGACTTGAATGCAGATATCACAAGGTAGTTTCTGACAGTGCTTCTGTCTAGATTTTAGATGAGGATATTGCCATTTCCAACGAAATCTTCCCAGTTATCCAAATATGCACTCGCAGATTCTTCAAAAAGTGTGTTTCCAAGCAGCCATATCAAAAGAAAGGTTGAACTCTGTAAGTTGAGGACACTCATCACAAAGAGGTTGCTGAGAATGCTTCTGTCTAGATTTTATATGAAGATATTCACGTTTCCAATGAAATCTTCACAGTTCTCCAAATATCCACTTGCAGATTCTACAAAAAGGGCGTTTCCAAACTGCTGTATCAAAAGAAAGGTTGAACTCTGTTAGTTGAGGACACTCATCACCAAGTAGTTTCTGAGAATGATTCTGTCTAGATTTTATATGAAGATATTGCCGTTTCCAACGAAATCTTCACAGTTATCCAAATATGCACTTGCAGATTCTACAAAAAGAGTGTTTCCAAACTGCTGTAGCAAAAGAAAGGTTCAACTCTGTTAGTTGAAGACACACATCCCAAATTTGTTTCTGAGAATGATTGTGTGTAGATTTTATCGGAAGATATTTCCTTTTTCACCATAGGCCTGAATGCGCTTGAAATGTCCACTTCCAGATACTTTAGAAAGAGTGTTTCAAACCTGGTCTGTGAAAGGGAAAGTTCAGCACTGTGATTTGAATGCTGATATCCCAAAGTAGTTTCCGACAGTGCTTCTGTCTAGATTTTAGATGAAGTTATACCCGTTTCCAATGAAATCGTTATAGCTATCCAAATATCCACTTACAGATTCTACAAAAAGAGTGTTTCCAAACTGCTGTATCAAAAGAAAGGTTGAACTCTCTTAGTTGAGGACACACATCACAGAGAAGTTTCTGAGAATGCTTCTGTCTATATTTTATATGAAGATATTCCCGTTTCCAACAAAATCTTCACAGTTATCCAAATATCCACTTGCAGATTCTACAAAAAGTGTGTTTCCAAACTGCTATAACAAAAGAAAGGTTGAACTCTGTTAGGTGAGGACACTCATCACAAAGAAGTTTCTGAGAATGCTTCGTGTAGATTTTATATGAAGATATTTCCGTTTCCAACGAAATCGTTAGAAGTATGCAAATATCCCCGTACAGATTCTACAAAAAGAGTGTTTCCAAACTGCTCTATCAAAAGAAAGATTGAACTCTGTTAGTTGAGGACACACATCAGAAAGAAGTTTCTGAGAATGCTTCAGTCTAGATTTTATATGAAGATATTCCGGTTTCCAACGAAATCCTCACAGTTATCCAAATATCCACTTGCAGATTCTACAAAAGAGTGTTTCCAAACAGCTCTATAAAAAGAAAGTATGAACTCTGTTAGCTGAGGACACACATCACAAAGAAGTTTCTGAGAATGCTTCTGTCTAGATTTTATATGAAGATATTCCCGTTTCCAACAAAAGGTTCACAGTTATCCAAATATCCCCTTGCAGATTCTAGAAAAAGAGTGTTTCCAAACTGCTGTATCAAAAGAAAGGTTCAACTCTGTTAGTTGAGGACACACATCTCAAGTTTGCTTCTGAGAATGCTTCTGTCTAGATTTTATGGGAAGATATTTCCTTTTTCACCATAGGCCTCAAAGCGCTTGAAATGTCCACTTGCATATAGTACAGAAAGAGTGTTTCAATCCTGCTCTGTGAAAGGGAATGTTCAGCTCTGTGACTTGAATGCAGATGTCACAAAGTTGTTTCTGAGAGTGCTTCTGTCTAGATTTTAGATGAAGATATTCCCGTTTCCAACGAAATCTTCACAGTTATCCAAATATCCACTTGCATATTCTACAGAAAGAGTGTTTCGAAATAGCTGTATGAAAAGAAAGGTTGAACTCTGTTAGTTGAGGACACCTATCACAAAGAAGTTTCTGAGAATGCTTCCGTCTAGATTTTATATGAAGATATTCCCGTTTCCAACGAAATCGTTAGAGCTATCCAAATATCCACATACAGATTCTATAAAAAGAGTGCTTCCAAACTGCTCTATCAAAAGAATGTTTGAACTCTGTTAGTTGAGGACACACATCACAAAGAAGTTTGTGAGAATGCTTCTGTATAGATTTTTTATGAAGATATTACCGTTTATAACGAAATCTTGACAGTTATCCAAATGTCCACTTGCAGATTCTACAAAAAGTGTGTTTCCAAATTGCTGTATCAAAAGAAAGGTTGAACTCTGTTAGTTGAGGACACACATCACAAAGAAGTTTCTGAGAATGCTTCTGTCTAGATTTTATATGAAGATATTCCCGTTTCCAATGAAATCTTCACAGTTATCCAAATACCCACTTGCAGATTCTACAAAAAGACTGTTTCCAAACTGCTGTATCAAAAGAAAGGTTCAACTCTGTTAGTTGAGGACACACATCCCAAATTTGTTTCTGAGAATGCTTCTGTCTAGATTTTATATGGAGATATTCCCGTTTCCAACGAAATCATTAGAGGTATGCAGATATCCCCCTACAGATTCTGCAAAAAGACTGTTTCCAAACAGCTCTATCAAAAGAAAGTATGAACTCTGTTAGCTGAGGACACACATCACAAAGAAGTGTCTGAGAATGCTTCTGTCTAGATTTTATACGAAGGTATTCCCGTTTCCAATGAAATCTTCACAGTTATCCAAATATCCACTTGCAGATTCTACAAAAAGAGAGTTTCCAAACTGCTCTATCAAAAGAAATGTTCAACTCTGTTAGTTGAGGACACACATATCAAATAAGTGTCTGAGAATCCTTCTGTCTCGTTTTTATGGGAAGATATTTCTGTTTTCACCCTAGGCCTGAATGCACTCGAAATGTCCACTTCCAGATTCTACAGAAAGAGTGTTTCAAACCTGGTCTATGAAAGGGAATGTTCCGCTCTGTGACTTGAATGCAGATATCACAAGGTAGTTTCTGACAGTGCTTCTGTCTAGATTTTAGATGAGGATATTGCCATTTCCAACGAAATCTTCACAGTTATCCAAATATGCACTCGCAGATTCTTCAAAAAGTGTGTTTCCAAGCAGCCATATCAAAAGAAAGGTTGAACTCTGTAAGTTGAGGACACTCATCACAAAGAGGTTGCTGAGAATGCTTCTGTCTAGATTTTATATGAAGATATTCACGTTTCCAATGAAATCTTCACAGTTCTCCAAATATCCACTTGCAGATTCTACAAAAAGGGCGTTTCCAAACTGCTGTATCAAAAGAAAGGTTGAACTCTGTTAGTTGAGGACACTCATCACCAAGTAGTTTCTGAGAATGATTCTGTCTAGATTTTATATGAAGATATTGCCGTTTCCAACGAAATCTTCACAGTTATCCAAATATGCACTTGCAGATTCTACAAAAAGAGTGTTTCCAAACTGCTGTAGCAAAAGAAAGGTTCAACTCTGTTAGTTGAAGACACACATCCCAAATTTGTTTCTGAGAATGATTGTGTGTAGATTTTATCGGAAGATATTTCCTTTTTCACCATAGGCCTGAATGCGCTTGAAATGTCCACTTCCAGATACTTTAGAAAGAGTGTTTCAAACCTGGTCTGTGAAAGGGAAAGTTCAGCACTGTGATTTGAATGCTGATATCCCAAAGTAGTTTCCGACAGTGCTTCTGTCTAGATTTTAGATGAAGTTATACCCGTTTCCAATGAAATCGTTATAGCTATCCAAATATCCACTTACAGATTCTACAAAAAGAGTGTTTCCAAACTGCTGTATCAAAAGAAAGGTTGAACTCTCTTAGTTGAGGACACACATCACAGAGAAGTTTCTGAGAATGCTTCTGTCTATATTTTATATGAAGATATTCCCGTTCCCAACAAAATCTTCACAGTTATCCAAATATCCACTTGCAGATTCTACAAAAAGTGTGTTTCCAAACTGCTATAACAAAAGAAAGGTTGAACTCTGTTAGGTGAGGACACTCATCACAAAGAAGTTTCTGAGAATGCTTCGTGTAGATTTTATATGAAGATATTTCCGTTTCCAACGAAATCGTTAGAAGTATGCAAATATCCCCGTACAGATTCTACAAAAAGAGTGTTTCCAAACTGCTCTATCAAAAGAAAGATTGAACTCTGTTAGTTGAGGACACACATCAGAAAGAAGTTTCTGAGAATGCTTCAGTCTAGATTTTATATGAAGATATTCCGGTTTCCAACGAAATCCTCACAGTTATCCAAATATCCACTTGCAGATTCTACAAAAGAGTGTTTCCAAACAGCTCTATAAAAAGAAAGTATGAACTCTGTTAGCTGAGGACACACATCACAAAGAAGTTTCTGAGAATGCTTCTGTCTAGATTTTATATGAAGATATTCCCGTTTCCAACAAAAGGTTCACAGTTATCCAAATATCCCCTTGCAGATTCTAGAAAAAGAGTGTTTCCAAACTGCTGTATCAAAAGAAAGGTTCAACTCTGTTAGTTGAGGACACACATCTCAAGTTTGCTTCTGAGAATGCTTCTGTCTAGATTTTATGGGAAGATATTTCCTTTTTCACCATAGGCCTCAAAGCGCTTGAAATGTCCACTTGCATATAGTACAGAAAGAGTGTTTCAATCCTGCTCTGTGAAAGGGAATGTTCAGCTCTGTGACTTGAATGCAGATGTCACAAAGTTGTTTCTGAGAGTGCTTCTGTCTAGATTTTAGATGAAGATATTCCCGTTTCCAACGAAATCTTCACAGTTATCCAAATATCCACTTGCATATTCTACAGAAAGAGTGTTTCGAAATAGCTGTATGAAAAGAAAGGTTGAACTCTGTTAGTTGAGGACACCTATCACAAAGAAGTTTCTGAGAATGCTTCCGTCTAGATTTTATATGAAGATATTCCCGTTTCCAACGAAATCGTTAGAGCTATCCAAATATCCACATACAGATTCTATAAAAAGAGTGCTTCCAAACTGCTCTATCAAAAGAAAGTTTGAACTCTGTTAGTTGAGGACACACATCACAAAGAAGTTTCTGAGAATGCTTCTGTATAGATTTTTTATGAAGATATTACCGTTTATAACGAAATCTTGACAGTTATCCAAATGTCCACTTGCAGATTCTACAAAAAGTGTGTTTCCAAATTGCTGTATCGAAAGAAAGGTTGAACTCTGTTAGTTGAGGACACACATCACAAAGAAGTTTCTGAGAATGCTTCTGTCTAGATTTTATATGAAGATATTCCCGTTTCCAATGAAATCTTCACAGTTATCCAAATACCCACTTGCAGATTCTACAAAAAGACTGTTTCCAAACTGCTGTATCAAAAGAAAGGTTCAACTCTGTTAGTTGAGGACACACATCCCAAATTTGTTTCTGAGAATGCTTCTGTCTAGATTTTATATGGAGATATTCCCGTTTCCAACGAAATCATTAGAGGTATGCAGATATCCCCCTACAGATTCTGCAAAAAGACTGTTTCCAAACAGCTCTATCAAAAGAAAGTATGAACTCTGTTAGCTGAGGACACACATCACAAAGAAGTGTCTGAGAATGCTTCTGTCTAGATTTTATACGAAGGTATTCCCGTTTCCAATGAAATCTTCACAGTTATCCAAATATCCACTTGCAGATTCTACAAAAAGAGAGTTTCCAAACTGCTCTATCAAAAGAAATGTTCAACTCTGTTAGTTGAGGACACACATATCAAATAAGTGTCTGAGAATCCTTCTGTCTCGTTTTTATGGGAAGATATTTCTGTTTTCACCCTAGGCCTGAATGCACTCGAAATGTCCACTTCCAGATTCTACAGAAAGAGTGTTTCAAACCTGGTCTATGAAAGGGAATGTTCCGCTCTGTGACTTGAATGCAGATATCACAAGGTAGTTTCTGACAGTGCTTCTGTCTAGATTTTAGATGAGGATATTGCCATTTCCAACGAAATCTTCCCAGTTATCCAAATATGCACTCGCAGATTCTTCAAAAAGTGTGTTTCCAAGCAGCCATATCAAAAGAAAGGTTGAACTCTGTAAGTTGAGGACACTCATCACAAAGAGGTTGCTGAGAATGCTTCTGTCTAGATTTTATATGAAGATATTCACGTTTCCAATGAAATCTTCACAGTTCTCCAAATATCCACTTGCAGATTCTACAAAAAGGGCGTTTCCAAACTGCTGTATCAAAAGAAAGGTTGAACTCTGTTAGTTGAGGACACTCATCACCAAGTAGTTTCTGAGAATGATTCTGTCTAGATTTTATATGAAGATATTGCCGTTTCCAACGAAATCTTCACAGTTATCCAAATATGCACTTGCAGATTCTACAAAAAGAGTGTTTCCAAACTGCTGTAGCAAAAGAAAGGTTCAACTCTGTTAGTTGAAGACACACATCCCAAATTTGTTTCTGAGAATGATTGTGTGTAGATTTTATCGGAAGATATTTCCTTTTTCACCATAGGCCTGAATGCGCTTGAAATGTCCACTTCCAGATACTTTAGAAAGAGTGTTTCAAACCTGGTCTGTGAAAGGGAAAGTTCAGCACTGTGATTTGAATGCTGATATCCCAAAGTAGTTTCCGACAGTGCTTCTGTCTAGATTTTAGATGAAGTTATACCCGTTTCCAATGAAATCGTTATAGCTATCCAAATATCCACTTACAGATTCTACAAAAAGAGTGTTTCCAAACTGCTGTATCAAAAGAAAGGTTGAACTCTCTTAGTTGAGGACACACATCACAGAGAAGTTTCTGAGAATGCTTCTGTCTATATTTTATATGAAGATATTCCCGTTCCCAACAAAATCTTCACAGTTATCCAAATATCCACTTGCAGATTCTACAAAAAGTGTGTTTCCAAACTGCTATAACAAAAGAAAGGTTGAACTCTGTTAGGTGAGGACACTCATCACAAAGAAGTTTCTGAGAATGCTTCGTGTAGATTTTATATGAAGATATTTCCGTTTCCAACGAAATCGTTAGAAGTATGCAAATATCCCCGTACAGATTCTACAAAAAGAGTGTTTCCAAACTGCTCTATCAAAAGAAAGATTGAACTCTGTTAGTTGAGGACACACATCAGAAAGAAGTTTCTGAGAATGCTTCAGTCTAGATTTTATATGAAGATATTCCGGTTTCCAACGAAATCCTCACAGTTATCCAAATATCCACTTGCAGATTCTACAAAAGAGTGTTTCCAAACAGCTCTATAAAAAGAAAGTATGAACTCTGTTAGCTGAGGACACACATCACAAAGAAGTTTCTGAGAATGCTTCTGTCTAGATTTTATATGAAGATATTCCCGTTTCCAACAAAAGGTTCACAGTTATCCAAATATCCCCTTGCAGATTCTAGAAAAAGAGTGTTTCCAAACTGCTGTATCAAAAGAAAGGTTCAACTCTGTTAGTTGAGGACACACATCTCAAGTTTGCTTCTGAGAATGCTTCTGTCTAGATTTTATGGGAAGATATTTCCTTTTTCACCATAGGCCTCAAAGCGCTTGAAATGTCCACTTGCATATAGTACAGAAAGAGTGTTTCAATCCTGCTCTGTGAAAGGGAATGTTCAGCTCTGTGACTTGAATGCAGATGTCACAAAGTTGTTTCTGAGAGTGCTTCTGTCTAGATTTTAGATGAAGATATTCCCGTTTCCAACGAAATCTTCACAGTTATCCAAATATCCACTTGCATATTCTACAGAAAGAGTGTTTCGAAATAGCTGTATGAAAAGAAAGGTTGAACTCTGTTAGTTGAGGACACCTATCACAAAGAAGTTTCTGAGAATGCTTCCGTCTAGATTTTATATGAAGATATTCCCGTTTCCAACGAAATCGTTAGAGCTATCCAAATATCCACATACAGATTCTATAAAAAGAGTGCTTCCAAACTGCTCTATCAAAAGAATGTTTGAACTCTGTTAGTTGAGGACACACATCACAAAGAAGTTTCTGAGAATGCTTCTGTATAGATTTTTTATGAAGATATTACCGTTTATAACGAAATCTTGACAGTTATCCAAATGTCCACTTGCAGATTCTACAAAAAGTGTGTTTCCAAATTGCTGTATCAAAAGAAAGGTTGAACTCTGTTAGTTGAGGACACACATCACAAAGAAGTTTCTGAGAATGCTTCTGTCTAGATTTTATATGAAGATATTCCCGTTTCCAATGAAATCTTCACAGTTATCCAAATACCCACTTGCAGATTCTACAAAAAGACTGTTTCCAAACTGCTGTATCAAAAGAAAGGTTCAACTCTGTTAGTTGAGGACACACATCCCAAATTTGTTTCTGAGAATGCTTCTGTCTAGATTTTATATGGAGATATTCCCGTTTCCAACGAAATCATTAGAGGTATGCAGATATCCCCCTACAGATTCTGCAAAAAGACTGTTTCCAAACAGCTCTATCAAAAGAAAGTATGAACTCTGTTAGCTGAGGACACACATCACAAAGAAGTGTCTGAGAATGCTTCTGTCTAGATTTTATACGAAGGTATTCCCGTTTCCAATGAAATCTTCACAGTTATCCAAATATCCACTTGCAGATTCTACAAAAAGAGAGTTTCCAAACTGCTCTATCAAAAGAAATGTTCAACTCTGTTAGTTGAGGACACACATATCAAATAAGTGTCTGAGAATCCTTCTGTCTCGTTTTTATGGGAAGATATTTCTGTTTTCACCCTAGGCCTGAATGCACTCGAAATGTCCACTTCCAGATTCTACAGAAAGAGTGTTTCAAACCTGGTCTATGAAAGGGAATGTTCCGCTCTGTGACTTGAATGCAGATATCACAAGGTAGTTTCTGACAGTGCTTCTGTCTAGATTTTAGATGAGGATATTGCCATTTCCAACGAAATCTTCACAGTTATCCAAATATGCACTCGCAGATTCTTCAAAAAGTGTGTTTCCAAGCAGCCATATCAAAAGAAAGGTTGAACTCTGTAAGTTGAGGACACTCATCACAAAGAGGTTGCTGAGAATGCTTCTGTCTAGATTTTATATGAAGATATTCACGTTTCCAATGAAATCTTCACAGTTCTCCAAATATCCACTTGCAGATTCTACAAAAAGGGCGTTTCCAAACTGCTGTATCAAAAGAAAGGTTGAACTCTGTTAGTTGAGGACACTCATCACCAAGTAGTTTCTGAGAATGATTCTGTCTAGATTTTATATGAAGATATTGCCGTTTCCAACGAAATCTTCACAGTTATCCAAATATGCACTTGCAGATTCTACAAAAAGAGTGTTTCCAAACTGCTGTAGCAAAAGAAAGGTTCAACTCTGTTAGTTGAAGACACACATCCCAAATTTGTTTCTGAGAATGATTGTGTGTAGATTTTATCGGAAGATATTTCCTTTTTCACCATAGGCCTGAATGCGCTTGAAATGTCCACTTCCAGATACTTTAGAAAGAGTGTTTCAAACCTGGTCTGTGAAAGGGAAAGTTCAGCACTGTGATTTGAATGCTGATATCCCAAAGTAGTTTCCGACAGTGCTTCTGTCTAGATTTTAGATGAAGTTATACCCGTTTCCAATGAAATCGTTATAGCTATCCAAATATCCACTTACAGATTCTACAAAAAGAGTGTTTCCAAACTGCTGTATCAAAAGAAAGGTTGAACTCTCTTAGTTGAGGACACACATCACAGAGAAGTTTCTGAGAATGCTTCTGTCTATATTTTATATGAAGATATTCCCGTTCCCAACAAAATCTTCACAGTTATCCAAATATCCACTTGCAGATTCTACAAAAAGTGTGTTTCCAAACTGCTATAACAAAAGAAAGGTTGAACTCTGTTAGGTGAGGACACTCATCACAAAGAAGTTTCTGAGAATGCTTCGTGTAGATTTTATATGAAGATATTTCCGTTTCCAACGAAATCGTTAGAAGTATGCAAATATCCCCGTACAGATTCTACAAAAAGAGTGTTTCCAAACTGCTCTATCAAAAGAAAGATTGAACTCTGTTAGTTGAGGACACACATCAGAAAGAAGTTTCTGAGAATGCTTCAGTCTAGATTTTATATGAAGATATTCCGGTTTCCAACGAAATCCTCACAGTTATCCAAATATCCACTTGCAGATTCTACAAAAGAGTGTTTCCAAACAGCTCTATAAAAAGAAAGTATGAACTCTGTTAGCTGAGGACACACATCACAAAGAAGTTTCTGAGAATGCTTCTGTCTAGATTTTATATGAAGATATTCCCGTTTCCAACAAAAGGTTCACAGTTATCCAAATATCCCCTTGCAGATTCTAGAAAAAGAGTGTTTCCAAACTGCTGTATCAAAAGAAAGGTTCAACTCTGTTAGTTGAGGACACACATCTCAAGTTTGCTTCTGAGAATGCTTCTGTCTAGATTTTATGGGAAGATATTTCCTTTTTCACCATAGGCCTCAAAGCGCTTGAAATGTCCACTTGCATATAGTACAGAAAGAGTGTTTCAATCCTGCTCTGTGAAAGGGAATGTTCAGCTCTGTGACTTGAATGCAGATGTCACAAAGTTGTTTCTGAGAGTGCTTCTGTCTAGATTTTAGATGAAGATATTCCCGTTTCCAACGAAATCTTCACAGTTATCCAAATATCCACTTGCATATTCTACAGAAAGAGTGTTTCGAAATAGCTGTATGAAAAGAAAGGTTGAACTCTGTTAGTTGAGGACACCTATCACAAAGAAGTTTCTGAGAATGCTTCCGTCTAGATTTTATATGAAGATATTCCCGTTTCCAACGAAATCGTTAGAGCTATCCAAATATCCACATACAGATTCTATAAAAAGAGTGCTTCCAAACTGCTCTATCAAAAGAATGTTTGAACTCTGTTAGTTGAGGACACACATCACAAAGAAGTTTGTGAGAATGCTTCTGTATAGATTTTTTATGAAGATATTACCGTTTATAACGAAATCTTGACAGTTATCCAAATGTCCACTTGCAGATTCTACAAAAAGTGTGTTTCCAAATTGCTGTATCAAAAGAAAGGTTGAACTCTGTTAGTTGAGGACACACATCACAAAGAAGTTTCTGAGAATGCTTCTGTCTAGATTTTATATGAAGATATTCCCGTTTCCAATGAAATCTTCACAGTTATCCAAATACCCACTTGCAGATTCTACAAAAAGACTGTTTCCAAACTGCTGTATCAAAAGAAAGGTTCAACTCTGTTAGTTGAGGACACACATCCCAAATTTGTTTCTGAGAATGCTTCTGTCTAGATTTTATATGGAGATATTCCCGTTTCCAACGAAATCATTAGAGGTATGCAGATATCCCCCTACAGATTCTGCAAAAAGACTGTTTCCAAACAGCTCTATCAAAAGAAAGTATGAACTCTGTTAGCTGAGGACACACATCACAAAGAAGTGTCTGAGAATGCTTCTGTCTAGATTTTATACGAAGGTATTCCCGTTTCCAATGAAATCTTCACAGTTATCCAAATATCCACTTGCAGATTCTACAAAAAGAGAGTTTCCAAACTGCTCTATCAAAAGAAATGTTCAACTCTGTTAGTTGAGGACACACATATCAAATAAGTGTCTGAGAATCCTTCTGTCTCGTTTTTATGGGAAGATATTTCTGTTTTCACCCTAGGCCTGAATGCACTCGAAATGTCCACTTCCAGATTCTACAGAAAGAGTGTTTCAAACCTGGTCTATGAAAGGGAATGTTCCGCTCTGTGACTTGAATGCAGATATCACAAGGTAGTTTCTGACAGTGCTTCTGTCTAGATTTTAGATGAGGATATTGCCATTTCCAACGAAATCTTCACAGTTATCCAAATATGCACTCGCAGATTCTTCAAAAAGTGTGTTTCCAAGCAGCCATATCAAAAGAAAGGTTGAACTCTGTAAGTTGAGGACACTCATCACAAAGAGGTTGCTGAGAATGCTTCTGTCTAGATTTTATATGAAGATATTCACGTTTCCAATGAAATCTTCACAGTTCTCCAAATATCCACTTGCAGATTCTACAAAAAGGGCGTTTCCAAACTGCTGTATCAAAAGAAAGGTTGAACTCTGTTAGTTGAGGACACTCATCACCAAGTAGTTTCTGAGAATGATTCTGTCTAGATTTTATATGAAGATATTGCCGTTTCCAACGAAATCTTCACAGTTATCCAAATATGCACTTGCAGATTCTACAAAAAGAGTGTTTCCAAACTGCTGTAGCAAAAGAAAGGTTCAACTCTGTTAGTTGAAGACACACATCCCAAATTTGTTTCTGAGAATGATTGTGTGTAGATTTTATCGGAAGATATTTCCTTTTTCACCATAGGCCTGAATGCGCTTGAAATGTCCACTTCCAGATACTTTAGAAAGAGTGTTTCAAACCTGGTCTGTGAAAGGGAAAGTTCAGCACTGTGATTTGAATGCTGATATCCCAAAGTAGTTTCCGACAGTGCTTCTGTCTAGATTTTAGATGAAGTTATACCCGTTTCCAATGAAATCGTTATAGCTATCCAAATATCCACTTACAGATTCTACAAAAAGAGTGTTTCCAAACTGCTGTATCAAAAGAAAGGTTGAACTCTCTTAGTTGAGGACACACATCACAGAGAAGTTTCTGAGAATGCTTCTGTCTATATTTTATATGAAGATATTCCCGTTCCCAACAAAATCTTCACAGTTATCCAAATATCCACTTGCAGATTCTACAAAAAGTGTGTTTCCAAACTGCTATAACAAAAGAAAGGTTGAACTCTGTTAGGTGAGGACACTCATCACAAAGAAGTTTCTGAGAATGCTTCGTGTAGATTTTATATGAAGATATTTCCGTTTCCAACGAAATCGTTAGAAGTATGCAAATATCCCCGTACAGATTCTACAAAAAGAGTGTTTCCAAACTGCTCTATCAAAAGAAAGATTGAACTCTGTTAGTTGAGGACACACATCAGAAAGAAGTTTCTGAGAATGCTTCAGTCTAGATTTTATATGAAGATATTCCGGTTTCCAACGAAATCCTCACAGTTATCCAAATATCCACTTGCAGATTCTACAAAAGAGTGTTTCCAAACAGCTCTATAAAAAGAAAGTATGAACTCTGTTAGCTGAGGACACACATCACAAAGAAGTTTCTGAGAATGCTTCTGTCTAGATTTTATATGAAGATATTCCCGTTTCCAACAAAAGGTTCACAGTTATCCAAATATCCCCTTGCAGATTCTAGAAAAAGAGTGTTTCCAAACTGCTGTATCAAAAGAAAGGTTCAACTCTGTTAGTTGAGGACACACATCTCAAGTTTGCTTCTGAGAATGCTTCTGTCTAGATTTTATGGGAAGATATTTCCTTTTTCACCATAGGCCTCAAAGCGCTTGAAATGTCCACTTGCATATAGTACAGAAAGAGTGTTTCAATCCTGCTCTGTGAAAGGGAATGTTCAGCTCTGTGACTTGAATGCAGATGTCACAAAGTTGTTTCTGAGAGTGCTTCTGTCTAGATTTTAGATGAAGATATTCCCGTTTCCAACGAAATCTTCACAGTTATCCAAATATCCACTTGCATATTCTACAGAAAGAGTGTTTCGAAATAGCTGTATGAAAAGAAAGGTTGAACTCTGTTAGTTGAGGACACCTATCACAAAGAAGTTTCTGAGAATGCTTCCGTCTAGATTTTATATGAAGATATTCCCGTTTCCAACGAAATCGTTAGAGCTATCCAAATATCCACATACAGATTCTATAAAAAGAGTGCTTCCAAACTGCTCTATCAAAAGAATGTTTGAACTCTGTTAGTTGAGGACACACATCACAAAGAAGTTTCTGAGAATGCTTCTGTATAGATTTTTTATGAAGATATTACCGTTTATAACGAAATCTTGACAGTTATCCAAATGTCCACTTGCAGATTCTACAAAAAGTGTGTTTCCAAATTGCTGTATCAAAAGAAAGGTTGAACTCTGTTAGTTGAGGACACACATCACAAAGAAGTTTCTGAGAATGCTTCTGTCTAGATTTTATATGAAGATATTCCCGTTTCCAATGAAATCTTCACAGTTATCCAAATACCCACTTGCAGATTCTACAAAAAGACTGTTTCCAAACTGCTGTATCAAAAGAAAGGTTCAACTCTGTTAGTTGAGGACACACATCCCAAATTTGTTTCTGAGAATGCTTCTGTCTAGATTTTATATGGAGATATTCCCGTTTCCAACGAAATCATTAGAGGTATGCAGATATCCCCCTACAGATTCTGCAAAAAGACTGTTTCCAAACAGCTCTATCAAAAGAAAGTATGAACTCTGTTAGCTGAGGACACACATCACAAAGAAGTGTCTGAGAATGCTTCTGTCTAGATTTTATACGAAGGTATTCCCGTTTCCAATGAAATCTTCACAGTTATCCAAATATCCACTTGCAGATTCTACAAAAAGAGAGTTTCCAAACTGCTCTATCAAAAGAAATGTTCAACTCTGTTAGTTGAGGACACACATATCAAATAAGTGTCTGAGAATCCTTCTGTCTCGTTTTTATGGGAAGATATTTCTGTTTTCACCCTAGGCCTGAATGCACTCGAAATGTCCACTTCCAGATTCTACAGAAAGAGTGTTTCAAACCTGGTCTATGAAAGGGAATGTTCCGCTCTGTGACTTGAATGCAGATATCACAAGGTAGTTTCTGACAGTGCTTCTGTCTAGATTTTAGATGAGGATATTGCCATTTCCAACGAAATCTTCACAGTTATCCAAATATGCACTCGCAGATTCTTCAAAAAGTGTGTTTCCAAGCAGCCATATCAAAAGAAAGGTTGAACTCTGTAAGTTGAGGACACTCATCACAAAGAGGTTGCTGAGAATGCTTCTGTCTAGATTTTATATGAAGATATTCACGTTTCCAATGAAATCTTCACAGTTCTCCAAATATCCACTTGCAGATTCTACAAAAAGGGCGTTTCCAAACTGCTGTATCAAAAGAAAGGTTGAACTCTGTTAGTTGAGGACACTCATCACCAAGTAGTTTCTGAGAATGATTCTGTCTAGATTTTATATGAAGATATTGCCGTTTCCAACGAAATCTTCACAGTTATCCAAATATGCACTTGCAGATTCTACAAAAAGAGTGTTTCCAAACTGCTGTAGCAAAAGAAAGGTTCAACTCTGTTAGTTGAAGACACACATCCCAAATTTGTTTCTGAGAATGATTGTGTGTAGATTTTATCGGAAGATATTTCCTTTTTCACCATAGGCCTGAATGCGCTTGAAATGTCCACTTCCAGATACTTTAGAAAGAGTGTTTCAAACCTGGTCTGTGAAAGGGAAAGTTCAGCACTGTGATTTGAATGCTGATATCCCAAAGTAGTTTCCGACAGTGCTTCTGTCTAGATTTTAGATGAAGTTATACCCGTTTCCAATGAAATCGTTATAGCTATCCAAATATCCACTTACAGATTCTACAAAAAGAGTGTTTCCAAACTGCTGTATCAAAAGAAAGGTTGAACTCTCTTAGTTGAGGACACACATCACAGAGAAGTTTCTGAGAATGCTTCTGTCTATATTTTATATGAAGATATTCCCGTTCCCAACAAAATCTTCACAGTTATCCAAATATCCACTTGCAGATTCTACAAAAAGTGTGTTTCCAAACTGCTATAACAAAAGAAAGGTTGAACTCTGTTAGGTGAGGACACTCATCACAAAGAAGTTTCTGAGAATGCTTCGTGTAGATTTTATATGAAGATATTTCCGTTTCCAACGAAATCGTTAGAAGTATGCAAATATCCCCGTACAGATTCTACAAAAAGAGTGTTTCCAAACTGCTCTATCAAAAGAAAGATTGAACTCTGTTAGTTGAGGACACACATCAGAAAGAAGTTTCTGAGAATGCTTCAGTCTAGATTTTATATGAAGATATTCCGGTTTCCAACGAAATCCTCACAGTTATCCAAATATCCACTTGCAGATTCTACAAAAGAGTGTTTCCAAACAGCTCTATAAAAAGAAAGTATGAACTCTGTTAGCTGAGGACACACATCACAAAGAAGTTTCTGAGAATGCTTCTGTCTAGATTTTATATGAAGATATTCCCGTTTCCAACAAAAGGTTCACAGTTATCCAAATATCCCCTTGCAGATTCTAGAAAAAGAGTGTTTCCAAACTGCTGTATCAAAAGAAAGGTTCAACTCTGTTAGTTGAGGACACACATCTCAAGTTTGCTTCTGAGAATGCTTCTGTCTAGATTTTATGGGAAGATATTTCCTTTTTCACCATAGGCCTCAAAGCGCTTGAAATGTCCACTTGCATATAGTACAGAAAGAGTGTTTCAATCCTGCTCTGTGAAAGGGAATGTTCAGCTCTGTGACTTGAATGCAGATGTCACAAAGTTGTTTCTGAGAGTGCTTCTGTCTAGATTTTAGATGAAGATATTCCCGTTTCCAACGAAATCTTCACAGTTATCCAAATATCCACTTGCATATTCTACAGAAAGAGTGTTTCGAAATAGCTGTATGAAAAGAAAGGTTGAACTCTGTTAGTTGAGGACACCTATCACAAAGAAGTTTCTGAGAATGCTTCCGTCTAGATTTTATATGAAGATATTCCCGTTTCCAACGAAATCGTTAGAGCTATCCAAATATCCACATACAGATTCTATAAAAAGAGTGCTTCCAAACTGCTCTATCAAAAGAATGTTTGAACTCTGTTAGTTGAGGACACACATCACAAAGAAGTTTGTGAGAATGCTTCTGTATAGATTTTTTATGAAGATATTACCGTTTATAACGAAATCTTGACAGTTATCCAAATGTCCACTTGCAGATTCTACAAAAAGTGTGTTTCCAAATTGCTGTATCAAAAGAAAGGTTGAACTCTGTTAGTTGAGGACACACATCACAAAGAAGTTTCTGAGAATGCTTCTGTCTAGATTTTATATGAAGATATTCCCGTTTCCAATGAAATCTTCACAGTTATCCAAATACCCACTTGCAGATTCTACAAAAAGACTGTTTCCAAACTGCTGTATCAAAAGAAAGGTTCAACTCTGTTAGTTGAGGACACACATCCCAAATTTGTTTCTGAGAATGCTTCTGTCTAGATTTTATATGGAGATATTCCCGTTTCCAACGAAATCATTAGAGGTATGCAGATATCCCCCTACAGATTCTGCAAAAAGACTGTTTCCAAACAGCTCTATCAAAAGAAAGTATGAACTCTGTTAGCTGAGGACACACATCACAAAGAAGTGTCTGAGAATGCTTCTGTCTAGATTTTATACGAAGGTATTCCCGTTTCCAATGAAATCTTCACAGTTATCCAAATATCCACTTGCAGATTCTACAAAAAGAGAGTTTCCAAACTGCTCTATCAAAAGAAATGTTCAACTCTGTTAGTTGAGGACACACATATCAAATAAGTGTCTGAGAATCCTTCTGTCTCGTTTTTATGGGAAGATATTTCTGTTTTCACCCTAGGCCTGAATGCACTCGAAATGTCCACTTCCAGATTCTACAGAAAGAGTGTTTCAAACCTGGTCTATGAAAGGGAATGTTCCGCTCTGTGACTTGAATGCAGATATCACAAGGTAGTTTCTGACAGTGCTTCTGTCTAGATTTTAGATGAGGATATTGCCATTTCCAACGAAATCTTCACAGTTATCCAAATATGCACTCGCAGATTCTTCAAAAAGTGTGTTTCCAAGCAGCCATATCAAAAGAAAGGTTGAACTCTGTAAGTTGAGGACACTCATCACAAAGAGGTTGCTGAGAATGCTTCTGTCTAGATTTTATATGAAGATATTCACGTTTCCAATGAAATCTTCACAGTTCTCCAAATATCCACTTGCAGATTCTACAAAAAGGGCGTTTCCAAACTGCTGTATCAAAAGAAAGGTTGAACTCTGTTAGTTGAGGACACTCATCACCAAGTAGTTTCTGAGAATGATTCTGTCTAGATTTTATATGAAGATATTGCCGTTTCCAACGAAATCTTCACAGTTATCCAAATATGCACTTGCAGATTCTACAAAAAGAGTGTTTCCAAACTGCTGTAGCAAAAGAAAGGTTCAACTCTGTTAGTTGAAGACACACATCCCAAATTTGTTTCTGAGAATGATTGTGTGTAGATTTTATCGGAAGATATTTCCTTTTTCACCATAGGCCTGAATGCGCTTGAAATGTCCACTTCCAGATACTTTAGAAAGAGTGTTTCAAACCTGGTCTGTGAAAGGGAAAGTTCAGCACTGTGATTTGAATGCTGATATCCCAAAGTAGTTTCCGACAGTGCTTCTGTCTAGATTTTAGATGAAGTTATACCCGTTTCCAATGAAATCGTTACAGCTATCCAAATATCCACTTACAGATTCTACAAAAAGAGTGTTTCCAAACTGCTGTATCAAAAGAAAGGTTGAACTCTCTTAGTTGAGGACACACATCACAGAGAAGTTTCTGAGAATGCTTCTGTCTATATTTTATATGAAGATATTCCCGTTTCCAACAAAATCTTCACAGTTATCCAAATATCCACTTGCAGATTCTACAAAAAGTGTGTTTCCAAACTGCTATAACAAAAGAAAGGTTGAACTCTGTTAGGTGAGGACACTCATCACAAAGAAGTTTCTGAGAATGCTTCGTGTAGATTTTATATGAAGATATTTCCGTTTCCAACGAAATCGTTAGAAGTATGCAAATATCCCCGTACAGATTCTACAAAAAGAGTGTTTCCAAACTGCTCTATCAAAAGAAAGATTGAACTCTGTTAGTTGAGGACACACATCAGAAAGAAGTTTCTGAGAATGCTTCAGTCTAGATTTTATATGAAGATATTCCGGTTTCCAACGAAATCCTCACAGTTATCCAAATATCCACTTGCAGATTCTACAAAAGAGAGTTTCCAAACAGCTCTATAAAAAGAAAGTATGAACTCTGTTAGCTGAGGACACACATCACAAAGAAGTTTCTGAGAATGCTTCTGTCTAGATTTTATATGAAGATATTCCCGTTTCCAACAAAAGGTTCACAGTTATCCAAATATCCCCTTGCAGATTCTAGAAAAAGAGTGTTTCCAAACTGCTGTATCAAAAGAAAGGTTCAACTCTGTTAGTTGAGGACACACATCTCAAGTTTGCTTCTGAGAATGCTTCTGTCTAGATTTTATGGGAAGATATTTCCTTTTTCACCATAGGCCTCAAAGCGCTTGAAATGTCCACTTGCATATAGTACAGAAAGAGTGTTTCAATCCTGCTCTGTGAAAGGGAATGTTCATCTCTGTGACTTGAATGCAGATGTCACAAAGTTGTTTCTGAGAGTGCTTCTGTCTAGATTTTAGATGAAGATATTCCCGTTTCCAACGAAATCTTCACAGTTATCCAAATATCCACTTGCATATTCTACAGAAAGAGTGTTTCGAAATAGCTGTATGAAAAGAAAGGTTGAACTCTGTTAGTTGAGGACACCTATCACAAAGAAGTTTCTGAGAATGCTTCCGTCTAGATTTTATATGAAGATATTCCCGTTTCCAACGAAATCGTTAGAGCTATCCAAATATCCACATACAGATTCTATAAAAAGAGTGCTTCCAAACTGCTCTATCAAAAGAAAGTTTGAACTCTGTTAGTTGAGGACACACATCACAAAGAAGTTTCTGAGAATGCTTCTGTCTAGATTTTTTATGAAGATATTACCGTTTATAACGAAATCTTGACAGTTATCCAAATGTCCACTTGCAGATTCTACAAAAAGTGTGTTTCCAAATTGCTGTATCAAAAGAAAGGTTGAACTCTGTTAGTTGAGGACACACATCACAAAGAAGTTTCTGAGAATGCTTCTGTCTAGATTTTATATGAAGATATTCCCGTTTCCAATGAAATCTTCACAGTTATCCAAATACCCACTTGCAGATTCTACAAAAAGACTGTTTCCAAACTGCTGTATCAAAAGAAAGGTTCAACTCTGTTAGTTGAGGACACACATCCCAAATTTGTTTCTGAGAATGCTTCTGTCTAGATTTTATATGGAGATATTCCCGTTTCCAACGAAATCATTAGAGGTATGCAGATATCCCCCTACAGATTCTGCAAAAAGACTGTTTCCAAACAGCTCTATCAAAAGAAAGTATGAACTCTGTTAGCTGAGGACACACATCACAAAGAAGTGTCTGAGAATGCTTCTGTCTAGATTTTATACGAAGGTATTCCCGTTTCCAATGAAATCTTCACAGTTATCCAAATATCCACTTGCAGATTCTACAAAAAGAGAGTTTCCAAACTGCTCTATCAAAAGAAATGTTCAACTCTGTTAGTTGAGGACACACATATCAAATAAGTGTCTGAGAATCCTTCTGTCTCGTTTTTATGGGAAGATATTTCTGTTTTCACCCTAGGCCTGAATGCACTCGAAATGTCCACTTCCAGATTCTACAGAAAGAGTGTTTCAAACCTGGTCTATGAAAGGGAATGTTCCGCTCTGTGACTTGAATGCAGATATCACAAGGTAGTTTCTGACAGTGCTTCTGTCTAGATTTTAGATGAGGATATTGCCATTTCCAACGAAATCTTCACAGTTATCCAAATATGCACTCGCAGATTCTTCAAAAAGTGTGTTTCCAAGCAGCCATATCAAAAGAAAGGTTGAACTCTGTAAGTTGAGGACACTCATCACAAAGAGGTTGCTGAGAATGCTTCTGTCTAGATTTTATATGAAGATATTCACGTTTCCAATGAAATCTTCACAGTTCTCCAAATATCCACTTGCAGATTCTACAAAAAGGGCGTTTCCAAACTGCTGTATCAAAAGAAAGGTTGAACTCTGTTAGTTGAGGACACTCATCACCAAGTAGTTTCTGAGAATGATTCTGTCTAGATTTTATATGAAGATATTGCCGTTTCCAACGAAATCTTCACAGTTATCCAAATATGCACTTGCAGATTCTACAAAAAGAGTGTTTCCAAACTGCTGTAGCAAAAGAAAGGTTCAACTCTGTTAGTTGAAGACACACATCCCAAATTTGTTTCTGAGAATGATTGTGTGTAGATTTTATCGGAAGATATTTCCTTTTTCACCATAGGCCTGAATGCGCTTGAAATGTCCACTTCCAGATACTTTAGAAAGAGTGTTTCAAACCTGGTCTGTGAAAGGGAAAGTTCAGCACTGTGATTTGAATGCTGATATCCCAAAGTAGTTTCCGACAGTGCTTCTGTCTAGATTTTAGATGAAGTTATACCCGTTTCCAATGAAATCGTTACAGCTATCCAAATATCCACTTACAGATTCTACAAAAAGAGTGTTTCCAAACTGCTGTATCAAAAGAAAGGTTGAACTCTCTTAGTTGAGGACACACATCACAGAGAAGTTTCTGAGAATGCTTCTGTCTATATTTTATATGAAGATATTCCCGTTTCCAACAAAATCTTCACAGTTATCCAAATATCCACTTGCAGATTCTACAAAAAGTGTGTTTCCAAACTGCTATAACAAAAGAAAGGTTGAACTCTGTTAGGTGAGGACACTCATCACAAAGAAGTTTCTGAGAATGCTTCGTGTAGATTTTATATGAAGATATTTCCGTTTCCAACGAAATCGTTAGAAGTATGCAAATATCCCCGTACAGATTCTACAAAAAGAGTGTTTCCAAACTGCTCTATCAAAAGAAAGATTGAACTCTGTTAGTTGAGGACACACATCAGAAAGAAGTTTCTGAGAATGCTTCAGTCTAGATTTTATATGAAGATATTCCGGTTTCCAACGAAATCCTCACAGTTATCCAAATATCCACTTGCAGATTCTACAAAAGAGTGTTTCCAAACAGCTCTATAAAAAGAAAGTATGAACTCTGTTAGCTGAGGACACACATCACAAAGAAGTTTCTGAGAATGCTTCTGTCTAGATTTTATATGAAGATATTCCCGTTTCCAACAAAAGGTTCACAGTTATCCAAATATCCCCTTGCAGATTCTAGAAAAAGAGTGTTTCCAAACTGCTGTATCAAAAGAAAGGTTCAACTCTGTTAGTTGAGGACACACATCTCAAGTTTGCTTCTGAGAATGCTTCTGTCTAGATTTTATGGGAAGATATTTCCTTTTTCACCATAGGCCTCAAAGCGCTTGAAATGTCCACTTGCATATAGTACAGAAAGAGTGTTTCAATCCTGCTCTGTGAAAGGGAATGTTCAGCTCTGTGACTTGAATGCAGATGTCACAAAGTTGTTTCTGAGAGTGCTTCTGTCTAGATTTTAGATGAAGATATTCCCGTTTCCAACGAAATCTTCACAGTTATCCAAATATCCACTTGCATATTCTACAGAAAGAGTGTTTCGAAATAGCTGTATGAAAAGAAAGGTTGAACTCTGTTAGTTGAGGACACCTATCACAAAGAAGTTTCTGAGAATGCTTCCGTCTAGATTTTATATGAAGATATTCCCGTTTCCAACGAAATCGTTAGAGCTATCCAAATATCCACATACAGATTCTATAAAAAGAGTGCTTCCAAACTGCTCTATCAAAAGAAAGTTTGAACTCTGTTAGTTGAGGACACACATCACAAAGAAGTTTCTGAGAATGCTTCTGTCTAGATTTTTTATGAAGATATTACCGTTTATAACGAAATCTTGACAGTTATCCAAATGTCCACTTGCAGATTCTACAAAAAGTGTGTTTCCAAATTGCTGTATCAAAAGAAAGGTTGAACTCTGTTAGTTGAGGACACACATCACAAAGAAGTTTCTGAGAATGCTTCTGTCTAGATTTTATATGAAGATATTCCCGTTTCCAATGAAATCTTCACAGTTATCCAAATACCCACTTGCAGATTCTACAAAAAGACTGTTTCCAAACTGCTGTATCAAAAGAAAGGTTCAACTCTGTTAGTTGAGGACACACATCCCAAATTTGTTTCTGAGAATGCTTCTGTCTAGATTTTATATGGAGATATTCCCGTTTCCAACGAAATCATTAGAGGTATGCAGATATCCCCCTACAGATTCTGCAAAAAGACTGTTTCCAAACAGCTCTATCAAAAGAAAGTATGAACTCTGTTAGCTGAGGACACACATCACAAAGAAGTGTCTGAGAATGCTTCTGTCTAGATTTTATACGAAGGTATTCCCGTTTCCAATGAAATCTTCACAGTTATCCAAATATCCACTTGCAGATTCTACAAAAAGAGAGTTTCCAAACTGCTCTATCAAAAGAAATGTTCAACTCTGTTAGTTGAGGACACACATATCAAATAAGTGTCTGAGAATCCTTCTGTCTCGTTTTTATGGGAAGATATTTCTGTTTTCACCCTAGGCCTGAATGCACTCGAAATGTCCACTTCCAGATTCTACAGAAAGAGTGTTTCAAACCTGGTCTATGAAAGGGAATGTTCCGCTCTGTGACTTGAATGCAGATATCACAAGGTAGTTTCTGACAGTGCTTCTGTCTAGATTTTAGATGAGGATATTGCCATTTCCAACGAAATCTTCACAGTTATCCAAATATGCACTCGCAGATTCTTCAAAAAGTGTGTTTCCAAGCAGCCATATCAAAAGAAAGGTTGAACTCTGTAAGTTGAGGACACTCATCACAAAGAGGTTGCTGAGAATGCTTCTGTCTAGATTTTATATGAAGATATTCACGTTTCCAATGAAATCTTCACAGTTCTCCAAATATCCACTTGCAGATTCTACAAAAAGGGCGTTTCCAAACTGCTGTATCAAAAGAAAGGTTGAACTCTGTTAGTTGAGGACACTCATCACCAAGTAGTTTCTGAGAATGATTCTGTCTAGATTTTATATGAAGATATTGCCGTTTCCAACGAAATCTTCACAGTTATCCAAATATGCACTTGCAGATTCTACAAAAAGAGTGTTTCCAAACTGCTGTAGCAAAAGAAAGGTTCAACTCTGTTAGTTGAAGACACACATCCCAAATTTGTTTCTGAGAATGATTGTGTGTAGATTTTATCGGAAGATATTTCCTTTTTCACCATAGGCCTGAATGCGCTTGAAATGTCCACTTCCAGATACTTTAGAAAGAGTGTTTCAAACCTGGTCTGTGAAAGGGAAAGTTCAGCACTGTGATTTGAATGCTGATATCCCAAAGTAGTTTCCGACAGTGCTTCTGTCTAGATTTTAGATGAAGTTATACCCGTTTCCAATGAAATCGTTACAGCTATCCAAATATCCACTTACAGATTCTACAAAAAGAGTGTTTCCAAACTGCTGTATCAAAAGAAAGGTTGAACTCTCTTAGTTGAGGACACACATCACAGAGAAGTTTCTGAGAATGCTTCTGTCTATATTTTATATGAAGATATTCCCGTTTCCAACAAAATCTTCACAGTTATCCAAATATCCACTTGCAGATTCTACAAAAAGTGTGTTTCCAAACTGCTATAACAAAAGAAAGGTTGAACTCTGTTAGGTGAGGACACTCATCACAAAGAAGTTTCTGAGAATGCTTCGTGTAGATTTTATATGAAGATATTTCCGTTTCCAACGAAATCGTTAGAAGTATGCAAATATCCCCGTACAGATTCTACAAAAAGAGTGTTTCCAAACTGCTCTATCAAAAGAAAGATTGAACTCTGTTAGTTGAGGACACACATCAGAAAGAAGTTTCTGAGAATGCTTCAGTCTAGATTTTATATGAAGATATTCCGGTTTCCAACGAAATCCTCACAGTTATCCAAATATCCACTTGCAGATTCTACAAAAGAGTGTTTCCAAACAGCTCTATAAAAAGAAAGTATGAACTCTGTTAGCTGAGGACACACATCACAAAGAAGTTTCTGAGAATGCTTCTGTCTAGATTTTATATGAAGATATTCCCGTTTCCAACAAAAGGTTCACAGTTATCCAAATATCCCCTTGCAGATTCTAGAAAAAGAGTGTTTCCAAACTGCTGTATCAAAAGAAAGGTTCAACTCTGTTAGTTGAGGACACACATCTCAAGTTTGCTTCTGAGAATGCTTCTGTCTAGATTTTATGGGAAGATATTTCCTTTTTCACCATAGGCCTCAAAGCGCTTGAAATGTCCACTTGCATATAGTACAGAAAGAGTGTTTCAATCCTGCTCTGTGAAAGGGAATGTTCAGCTCTGTGACTTGAATGCAGATGTCACAAAGTTGTTTCTGAGAGTGCTTCTGTCTAGATTTTAGATGAAGATATTCCCGTTTCCAACGAAATCTTCACAGTTATCCAAATATCCACTTGCATATTCTACAGAAAGAGTGTTTCGAAATAGCTGTATGAAAAGAAAGGTTGAACTCTGTTAGTTGAGGACACCTATCACAAAGAAGTTTCTGAGAATGCTTCCGTCTAGATTTTATATGAAGATATTCCCGTTTCCAACGAAATCGTTAGAGCTATCCAAATATCCACATACAGATTCTATAAAAAGAGTGCTTCCAAACTGCTCTATCAAAAGAATGTTTGAACTCTGTTAGTTGAGGACACACATCACAAAGAAGTTTGTGAGAATGCTTCTGTATAGATTTTTTATGAAGATATTACCGTTTATAACGAAATCTTGACAGTTATCCAAATGTCCACTTGCAGATTCTACAAAAAGTGTGTTTCCAAATTGCTGTATCAAAAGAAAGGTTGAACTCTGTTAGTTGAGGACACACATCACAAAGAAGTTTCTGAGAATGCTTCTGTCTAGATTTTATATGAAGATATTCCCGTTTCCAATGAAATCTTCACAGTTATCCAAATACCCACTTGCAGATTCTACAAAAAGACTGTTTCCAAACTGCTGTATCAAAAGAAAGGTTCAACTCTGTTAGTTGAGGACACACATCCCAAATTTGTTTCTGAGAATGCTTCTGTCTAGATTTTATATGGAGATATTCCCGTTTCCAACGAAATCATTAGAGGTATGCAGATATCCCCCTACAGATTCTGCAAAAAGACTGTTTCCAAACAGCTCTATCAAAAGAAAGTATGAACTCTGTTAGCTGAGGACACACATCACAAAGAAGTGTCTGAGAATGCTTCTGTCTAGATTTTATACGAAGGTATTCCCGTTTCCAATGAAATCTTCACAGTTATCCAAATATCCACTTGCAGATTCTACAAAAAGAGAGTTTCCAAACTGCTCTATCAAAAGAAATGTTCAACTCTGTTAGTTGAGGACACACATATCAAATAAGTGTCTGAGAATCCTTCTGTCTCGTTTTTATGGGAAGATATTTCTGTTTTCACCCTAGGCCTGAATGCACTCGAAATGTCCACTTCCAGATTCTACAGAAAGAGTGTTTCAAACCTGGTCTATGAAAGGGAATGTTCCGCTCTGTGACTTGAATGCAGATATCACAAGGTAGTTTCTGACAGTGCTTCTGTCTAGATTTTAGATGAGGATATTGCCATTTCCAACGAAATCTTCCCAGTTATCCAAATATGCACTCGCAGATTCTTCAAAAAGTGTGTTTCCAAGCAGCCATATCAAAAGAAAGGTTGAACTCTGTAAGTTGAGGACACTCATCACAAAGAGGTTGCTGAGAATGCTTCTGTCTAGATTTTATATGAAGATATTCACGTTTCCAATGAAATCTTCACAGTTCTCCAAATATCCACTTGCAGATTCTACAAAAAGGGCGTTTCCAAACTGCTGTATCAAAAGAAAGGTTGAACTCTGTTAGTTGAGGACACTCATCACCAAGTAGTTTCTGAGAATGATTCTGTCTAGATTTTATATGAAGATATTGCCGTTTCCAACGAAATCTTCACAGTTATCCAAATATGCACTTGCAGATTCTACAAAAAGAGTGTTTCCAAACTGCTGTAGCAAAAGAAAGGTTCAACTCTGTTAGTTGAAGACACACATCCCAAATTTGTTTCTGAGAATGATTGTGTGTAGATTTTATCGGAAGATATTTCCTTTTTCACCATAGGCCTGAATGCGCTTGAAATGTCCACTTCCAGATACTTTAGAAAGAGTGTTTCAAACCTGGTCTGTGAAAGGGAAAGTTCAGCACTGTGATTTGAACGCTGATATCCCAAAGTAGTTTCCGACAGTGCTTCTGTCTAGATTTTAGATGAAGTTATACCCGTTTCCAATGAAATCGTTATAGCTATCCAAATATCCACTTACAGATTCTACAAAAAGAGTGTTTCCAAACTGCTGTATCAAAAGAAAGGTTGAACTCTCTTAGTTGAGGACACACATCACAGAGAAGTTTCTGAGAATGCTTCTGTCTATATTTTATATGAAGATATTCCCGTTTCCAACAAAATCTTCACAGTTATCCAAATATCCACTTGCAGATTCTACAAAAAGTGTGTTTCCAAACTGCTATAACAAAAGAAAGGTTGAACTCTGTTAGGTGAGGACACTCATCACAAAGAAGTTTCTGAGAATGCTTCGTGTAGATTTTATATGAAGATATTTCCGTTTCCAACGAAATCGTTAGAAGTATGCAAATATCCCCGTACAGATTCTACAAAAAGAGTGTTTCCAAACTGCTCTATCAAAAGAAAGATTGAACTCTGTTAGTTGAGGACACACATCAGAAAGAAGTTTCTGAGAATGCTTCAGTCTAGATTTTATATGAAGATATTCCGGTTTCCAACGAAATCCTCACAGTTATCCAAATATCCACTTGCAGATTCTACAAAAGAGTGTTTCCAAACAGCTCTATAAAAAGAAAGTATGAACTCTGTTAGCTGAGGACACACATCACAAAGAAGTTTCTGAGAATGCTTCTGTCTAGATTTTATATGAAGATATTCCCGTTTCCAACAAAAGGTTCACAGTTATCCAAATATCCCCTTGCAGATTCTAGAAAAAGAGTGTTTCCAAACTGCTGTATCAAAAGAAAGGTTCAACTCTGTTAGTTGAGGACACACATCTCAAGTTTGCTTCTGAGAATGCTTCTGTCTAGATTTTATGGGAAGATATTTCCTTTTTCACCATAGGCCTCAAAGCGCTTGAAATGTCCACTTGCATATAGTACAGAAAGAGTGTTTCAATCCTGCTCTGTGAAAGGGAATGTTCAGCTCTGTGACTTGAATGCAGATGTCACAAAGTTGTTTCTGAGAGTGCTTCTGTCTAGATTTTAGATGAAGATATTCCCGTTTCCAACGAAATCTTCACAGTTATCCAAATATCCACTTGCATATTCTACAGAAAGAGTGTTTCGAAATAGCTGTATGAAAAGAAAGGTTGAACTCTGTTAGTTGAGGACACCTATCACAAAGAAGTTTCTGAGAATGCTTCCGTCTAGATTTTATATGAAGATATTCCCGTTTCCAACGAAATCGTTAGAGCTATCCAAATATCCACATACAGATTCTATAAAAAGAGTGCTTCCAAACTGCTCTATCAAAAGAATGTTTGAACTCTGTTAGTTGAGGACACACATCACAAAGAAGTTTGTGAGAATGCTTCTGTATAGATTTTTTATGAAGATATTACCGTTTATAACGAAATCTTGACAGTTATCCAAATGTCCACTTGCAGATTCTACAAAAAGTGTGTTTCCAAATTGCTGTATCAAAAGAAAGGTTGAACTCTGTTAGTTGAGGACACACATCACAAAGAAGTTTCTGAGAATGCTTCTGTCTAGATTTTATATGAAGATATTCCCGTTTCCAATGAAATCTTCACAGTTATCCAAATACCCACTTGCAGATTCTACAAAAAGACTGTTTCCAAACTGCTGTATCAAAAGAAAGGTTCAACTCTGTTAGTTGAGGACACACATCCCAAATTTGTTTCTGAGAATGCTTCTGTCTAGATTTTATATGGAGATATTCCCGTTTCCAACGAAATCATTAGAGGTATGCAGATATCCCCCTACAGATTCTGCAAAAAGACTGTTTCCAAACAGCTCTATCAAAAGAAAGTATGAACTCTGTTAGCTGAGGACACACATCACAAAGAAGTGTCTGAGAATGCTTCTGTCTAGATTTTATACGAAGGTATTCCCGTTTCCAATGAAATCTTCACAGTTATCCAAATATCCACTTGCAGATTCTACAAAAAGAGAGTTTCCAAACTGCTCTATCAAAAGAAATGTTCAACTCTGTTAGTTGAGGACACACATATCAAATAAGTGTCTGAGAATCCTTCTGTCTCGTTTTTATGGGAAGATATTTCTGTTTTCACCCTAGGCCTGAATGCACTCGAAATGTCCACTTCCAGATTCTACAGAAAGAGTGTTTCAAACCTGGTCTATGAAAGGGAATGTTCCGCTCTGTGACTTGAATGCAGATATCACAAGGTAGTTTCTGACAGTGCTTCTGTCTAGATTTTAGATGAGGATATTGCCATTTCCAACGAAATCTTCCCAGTTATCCAAATATGCACTCGCAGATTCTTCAAAAAGTGTGTTTCCAAGCAGCCATATCAAAAGAAAGGTTGAACTCTGTAAGTTGAGGACACTCATCACAAAGAGGTTGCTGAGAATGCTTCTGTCTAGATTTTATATGAAGATATTCACGTTTCCAATGAAATCTTCACAGTTCTCCAAATATCCACTTGCAGATTCTACAAAAAGGGCGTTTCCAAACTGCTGTATCAAAAGAAAGGTTGAACTCTGTTAGTTGAGGACACTCATCACCAAGTAGTTTCTGAGAATGATTCTGTCTAGATTTTATATGAAGATATTGCCGTTTCCAACGAAATCTTCACAGTTATCCAAATATGCACTTGCAGATTCTACAAAAAGAGTGTTTCCAAACTGCTGTAGCAAAAGAAAGGTTCAACTCTGTTAGTTGAAGACACACATCCCAAATTTGTTTCTGAGAATGATTGTGTGTAGATTTTATCGGAAGATATTTCCTTTTTCACCATAGGCCTGAATGCGCTTGAAATGTCCACTTCCAGATACTTTAGAAAGAGTGTTTCAAACCTGGTCTGTGAAAGGGAAAGTTCAGCACTGTGATTTGAATGCTGATATCCCAAAGTAGTTTCCGACAGTGCTTCTGTCTAGATTTTAGATGAAGTTATACCCGTTTCCAATGAAATCGTTATAGCTATCCAAATATCCACTTACAGATTCTACAAAAAGAGTGTTTCCAAACTGCTGTATCAAAAGAAAGGTTGAACTCTCTTAGTTGAGGACACACATCACAGAGAAGTTTCTTAGAATGCTTCTGTCTATATTTTATATGAAGATATTCCCGTTCCCAACAAAATCTTCACAGTTATCCAAATATCCACTTGCAGATTCTACAAAAAGTGTGTTTCCAAACTGCTATAACAAAAGAAAGGTTGAACTCTGTTAGGTGAGGACACTCATCACAAAGAAGTTTCTGAGAATGCTTCGTGTAGATTTTATATGAAGATATTTCCGTTTCCAACGAAATCGTTAGAAGTATGCAAATATCCCCGTACAGATTCTACAAAAAGAGTGTTTCCAAACTGCTCTATCAAAAGAAAGATTGAACTCTGTTAGTTGAGGACACACATCAGAAAGAAGTTTCTGAGAATGCTTCAGTCTAGATTTTATATGAAGATATTCCGGTTTCCAACGAAATCCTCACAGTTATCCAAATATCCACTTGCAGATTCTACAAAAGAGTGTTTCCAAACAGCTCTATAAAAAGAAAGTATGAACTCTGTTAGCTGAGGACACACATCACAAAGAAGTTTCTGAGAATGCTTCTGTCTAGATTTTATATGAAGATATTCCCGTTTCCAACAAAAGGTTCACAGTTATCCAAATATCCCCTTGCAGATTCTAGAAAAAGAGTGTTTCCAAACTGCTGTATCAAAAGAAAGGTTCAACTCTGTTAGTTGAGGACACACATCTCAAGTTTGCTTCTGAGAATGCTTCTGTCTAGATTTTATGGGAAGATATTTCCTTTTTCACCATAGGCCTCAAAGCGCTTGAAATGTCCACTTGCATATAGTACAGAAAGAGTGTTTCAATCCTGCTCTGTGAAAGGGAATGTTCAGCTCTGTGACTTGAATGCAGATGTCACAAAGTTGTTTCTGAGAGTGCTTCTGTCTAGATTTTAGATGAAGATATTCCCGTTTCCAACGAAATCTTCACAGTTATCCAAATATCCACTTGCATATTCTACAGAAAGAGTGTTTCGAAATAGCTGTATGAAAAGAAAGGTTGAACTCTGTTAGTTGAGGACACCTATCACAAAGAAGTTTCTGAGAATGCTTCCGTCTAGATTTTATATGAAGATATTCCCGTTTCCAACGAAATCGTTAGAGCTATCCAAATATCCACATACAGATTCTATAAAAAGAGTGCTTCCAAACTGCTCTATCAAAAGAATGTTTGAACTCTGTTAGTTGAGGACACACATCACAAAGAAGTTTGTGAGAATGCTTCTGTATAGATTTTTTATGAAGATATTACCGTTTATAACGAAATCTTGACAGTTATCCAAATGTCCACTTGCAGATTCTACAAAAAGTGTGTTTCCAAATTGCTGTATCAAAAGAAAGGTTGAACTCTGTTAGTTGAGGACACACATCACAAAGAAGTTTCTGAGAATGCTTCTGTCTAGATTTTATATGAAGATATTCCCGTTTCCAATGAAATCTTCACAGTTATCCAAATACCCACTTGCAGATTCTACAAAAAGACTGTTTCCAAACTGCTGTATCAAAAGAAAGGTTCAACTCTGTTAGTTGAGGACACACATCCCAAATTTGTTTCTGAGAATGCTTCTGTCTAGATTTTATATGGAGATATTCCCGTTTCCAACGAAATCATTAGAGGTATGCAGATATCCCCCTACAGATTCTGCAAAAAGACTGTTTCCAAACAGCTCTATCAAAAGAAAGTATGAACTCTGTTAGCTGAGGACACACATCACAAAGAAGTGTCTGAGAATGCTTCTGTCTAGATTTTATACGAAGGTATTCCCGTTTCCAATGAAATCTTCACAGTTATCCAAATATCCACTTGCAGATTCTACAAAAAGAGAGTTTCCAAACTGCTCTATCAAAAGAAATGTTCAACTCTGTTAGTTGAGGACACACATATCAAATAAGTGTCTGAGAATCCTTCTGTCTCGTTTTTATGGGAAGATATTTCTGTTTTCACCCTAGGCCTGAATGCACTCGAAATGTCCACTTCCAGATTCTACAGAAAGAGTGTTTCAAACCTGGTCTATGAAAGGGAATGTTCCGCTCTGTGACTTGAATGCAGATATCACAAGGTAGTTTCTGACAGTGCTTCTGTCTAGATTTTAGATGAGGATATTGCCATTTCCAACGAAATCTTCCCAGTTATCCAAATATGCACTCGCAGATTCTTCAAAAAGTGTGTTTCCAAGCAGCCATATCAAAATAAAGGTTGAACTCTGTAAGTTGAGGACACTCATCACAAAGAGGTTGCTGAGAATGCTTCTGTCTAGATTTTATATGAAGATATTCACGTTTCCAATGAAATCTTCACAGTTCTCCAAATATCCACTTGCAGATTCTACAAAAAGGGCGTTTCCAAACTGCTGTATCAAAAGAAAGGTTGAACTCTGTTAGTTGAGGACACTCATCACCAAGTAGTTTCTGAGAATGATTCTGTCTAGATTTTATATGAAGATATTGCCGTTTCCAACGAAATCTTCACAGTTATCCAAATATGCACTTGCAGATTCTACAAAAAGAGTGTTTCCAAACTGCTGTAGCAAAAGAAAGGTTCAACTCTGTTAGTTGAAGACACACATCCCAAATTTGTTTCTGAGAATGATTGTGTGTAGATTTTATCGGAAGATATTTCCTTTTTCACCATAGGCCTGAATGCGCTTGAAATGTCCACTTCCAGATACTTTAGAAAGAGTGTTTCAAACCTGGTCTGTGAAAGGGAAAGTTCAGCACTGTGATTTGAATGCTGATATCCCAAAGTAGTTTCCGACAGTGCTTCTGTCTAGATTTTAGATGAAGTTATACCCGTTTCCAATGAAATCGTTATAGCTATCCAAATATCCACTTACAGATTCTACAAAAAGAGTGTTTCCAAACTGCTGTATCAAAAGAAAGGTTGAACTCTCTTAGTTGAGGACACACATCACAGAGAAGTTTCTGAGAATGCTTCTGTCTATATTTTATATGAAGATATTCCCGTTCCCAACAAAATCTTCACAGTTATCCAAATATCCACTTGCAGATTCTACAAAAAGTGTGTTTCCAAACTGCTATAACAAAAGAAAGGTTGAACTCTGTTAGGTGAGGACACTCATCACAAAGAAGTTTCTGAGAATGCTTCGTGTAGATTTTATATGAAGATATTTCCGTTTCCAACGAAATCGTTAGAAGTATGCAAATATCCCCGTACAGATTCTACAAAAAGAGTGTTTCCAAACTGCTCTATCAAAAGAAAGATTGAACTCTGTTAGTTGAGGACACACATCAGAAAGAAGTTTCTGAGAATGCTTCAGTCTAGATTTTATATGAAGATATTCCGGTTTCCAACGAAATCCTCACAGTTATCCAAATATCCACTTGCAGATTCTACAAAAGAGTGTTTCCAAACAGCTCTATAAAAAGAAAGTATGAACTCTGTTAGCTGAGGACACACATCACAAAGAAGTTTCTGAGAATGCTTCTGTCTAGATTTTATATGAAGATATTCCCGTTTCCAACAAAAGGTTCACAGTTATCCAAATATCCCCTTGCAGATTCTAGAAAAAGAGTGTTTCCAAACTGCTGTATCAAAAGAAAGGTTCAACTCTGTTAGTTGAGGACACACATCTCAAGTTTGCTTCTGAGAATGCTTCTGTCTAGATTTTATGGGAAGATATTTCCTTTTTCACCATAGGCCTCAAAGCGCTTGAAATGTCCACTTGCATATAGTACAGAAAGAGTGTTTCAATCCTGCTCTGTGAAAGGGAATGTTCAGCTCTGTGACTTGAATGCAGATGTCACAAAGTTGTTTCTGAGAGTGCTTCTGTCTAGATTTTAGATGAAGATATTCCCGTTTCCAACGAAATCTTCACAGTTATCCAAATATCCACTTGCATATTCTACAGAAAGAGTGTTTCGAAATAGCTGTATGAAAAGAAAGGTTGAACTCTGTTAGTTGAGGACACCTATCACAAAGAAGTTTCTGAGAATGCTTCCGTCTAGATTTTATATGAAGATATTCCCGTTTCCAACGAAATCGTTAGAGCTATCCAAATATCCACATACAGATTCTATAAAAAGAGTGCTTCCAAACTGCTCTATCAAAAGAATGTTTGAACTCTGTTAGTTGAGGACACACATCACAAAGAAGTTTGTGAGAATGCTTCTGTATAGATTTTTTATGAAGATATTACCGTTTATAACGAAATCTTGACAGTTATCCAAATGTCCACTTGCAGATTCTACAAAAAGTGTGTTTCCAAATTGCTGTATCAAAAGAAAGGTTGAACTCTGTTAGTTGAGGACACACATCACAAAGAAGTTTCTGAGAATGCTTCTGTCTAGATTTTATATGAAGATATTCCCGTTTCCAATGAAATCTTCACAGTTATCCAAATACCCACTTGCAGATTCTACAAAAAGACTGTTTCCAAACTGCTGTATCAAAAGAAAGGTTCAACTCTGTTAGTTGAGGACACACATCCCAAATTTGTTTCTGAGAATGCTTCTGTCTAGATTTTATATGGAGATATTCCCGTTTCCAACGAAATCATTAGAGGTATGCAGATATCCCCCTACAGATTCTGCAAAAAGACTGTTTCCAAACAGCTCTATCAAAAGAAAGTATGAACTCTGTTAGCTGAGGACACACATCACAAAGAAGTGTCTGAGAATGCTTCTGTCTAGATTTTATACGAAGGTATTCCCGTTTCCAATGAAATCTTCACAGTTATCCAAATATCCACTTGCAGATTCTACAAAAAGAGAGTTTCCAAACTGCTCTATCAAAAGAAATGTTCAACTCTGTTAGTTGAGGACACACATATCAAATAAGTGTCTGAGAATCCTTCTGTCTCGTTTTTATGGGAAGATATTTCTGTTTTCACCCTAGGCCTGAATGCACTCGAAATGTCCACTTCCAGATTCTACAGAAAGAGTGTTTCAAACCTGGTCTATGAAAGGGAATGTTCCGCTCTGTGACTTGAATGCAGATATCACAAGGTAGTTTCTGACAGTGCTTCTGTCTAGATTTTAGATGAGGATATTGCCATTTCCAACGAAATCTTCCCAGTTATCCAAATATGCACTCGCAGATTCTTCAAAAAGTGTGTTTCCAAGCAGCCATATCAAAAGAAAGGTTGAACTCTGTAAGTTGAGGACACTCATCACAAAGAGGTTGCTGAGAATGCTTCTGTCTAGATTTTATATGAAGATATTCACGTTTCCAATGAAATCTTCACAGTTCTCCAAATATCCACTTGCAGATTCTACAAAAAGGGCGTTTCCAAACTGCTGTATCAAAAGAAAGGTTGAACTCTGTTAGTTGAGGACACTCATCACCAAGTAGTTTCTGAGAATGATTCTGTCTAGATTTTATATGAAGATATTGCCGTTTCCAACGAAATCTTCACAGTTATCCAAATATGCACTTGCAGATTCTACAAAAAGAGTGTTTCCAAACTGCTGTAGCAAAAGAAAGGTTCAACTCTGTTAGTTGAAGACACACATGCCAAATTTGTTTCTGAGAATGATTGTGTGTAGATTTTATCGGAAGATATTTCCTTTTTCACCATAGGCCTGAATGCGCTTGAAATGTCCACTTCCAGATACTTTAGAAAGAGTGTTTCAAACCTGGTCTGTGAAAGGGAAAGTTCAGCACTGTGATTTGAATGCTGATATCCCAAAGTAGTTTCCGACAGTGCTTCTGTCTAGATTTTAGATGAAGTTATACCCGTTTCCAATGAAATCGTTATAGCTATCCAAATATCCACTTACAGATTCTACAAAAAGAGTGTTTCCAAACTGCTGTATCAAAAGAAAGGTTGAACTCTCTTAGTTGAGGACACACATCACAGAGAAGTTTCTGAGAATGCTTCTGTCTATATTTTATATGAAGATATTCCCGTTTCCAACAAAATCTTCACAGTTATCCAAATATCCACTTGCAGATTCTACAAAAAGTGTGTTTCCAAACTGCTATAACAAAAGAAAGGTTGAACTCTGTTAGGTGAGGACACTCATCACAAAGAAGTTTCTGAGAATGCTTCGTGTAGATTTTATATGAAGATATTTCCGTTTCCAACGAAATCGTTAGAAGTATGCAAATATCCCCGTACAGATTCTACAAAAAGAGTGTTTCCAAACTGCTCTATCAAAAGAAAGATTGAACTCTGTTAGTTGAGGACACACATCAGAAAGAAGTTTCTGAGAATGCTTCAGTCTAGATTTTATATGAAGATATTCCGGTTTCCAACGAAATCCTCACAGTTATCCAAATATCCACTTGCAGATTCTACAAAAGAGTGTTTCCAAACAGCTCTATAAAAAGAAAGTATGAACTCTGTTAGCTGAGGACACACATCACAAAGAAGTTTCTGAGAATGCTTCTGTCTAGATTTTATATGAAGATATTCCCGTTTCCAACAAAAGGTTCACAGTTATCCAAATATCCCCTTGCAGATTCTAGAAAAAGAGTGTTTCCAAACTGCTGTATCAAAAGAAAGGTTCAACTCTGTTAGTTGAGGACACACATCTCAAGTTTGCTTCTGAGAATGCTTCTGTCTAGATTTTATGGGAAGATATTTCCTTTTTCACCATAGGCCTCAAAGCGCTTGAAATGTCCACTTGCATATAGTACAGAAAGAGTGTTTCAATCCTGCTCTGTGAAAGGGAATGTTCAGCTCTGTGACTTGAATGCAGATGTCACAAAGTTGTTTCTGAGAGTGCTTCTGTCTAGATTTTAGATGAAGATATTCCCGTTTCCAACGAAATCTTCACAGTTATCCAAATATCCACTTGCATATTCTACAGAAAGAGTGTTTCGAAATAGCTGTATGAAAAGAAAGGTTGAACTCTGTTAGTTGAGGACACCTATCACAAAGAAGTTTCTGAGAATGCTTCCGTCTAGATTTTATATGAAGATATTCCCGTTTCCAACGAAATCGTTAGAGCTATCCAAATATCCACATACAGATTCTATAAAAAGAGTGCTTCCAAACTGCTCTATCAAAAGAAAGTTTGAACTCTGTTAGTTGAGGACACACATCACAAAGAAGTTTCTGAGAATGCTTCTGTATAGATTTTTTATGAAGATATTACCGTTTATAACGAAATCTTGACAGTTATCCAAATGTCCACTTGCAGATTCTACAAAAAGTGTGTTTCCAAATTGCTGTATCAAAAGAAAGGTTGAACTCTGTTAGTTGAGGACACACATCACAAAGAAGTTTCTGAGAATGCTTCTGTCTAGATTTTATATGAAGATATTCCCGTTTCCAATGAAATCTTCACAGTTATCCAAATACCCACTTGCAGATTCTACAAAAAGACTGTTTCCAAACTGCTGTATCAAAAGAAAGGTTCAACTCTGTTAGTTGAGGACACACATCCCAAATTTGTTTCTGAGAATGCTTCTGTCTAGATTTTATATGGAGATATTCCCGTTTCCAACGAAATCATTAGAGGTATGCAGATATCCCCCTACAGATTCTGCAAAAAGACTGTTTCCAAACAGCTCTATCAAAAGAAAGTATGAACTCTGTTAGCTGAGGACACACATCACAAAGAAGTGTCTGAGAATGCTTCTGTCTAGATTTTATACGAAGGTATTCCCGTTTCCAATGAAATCTTCACAGTTATCCAAATATCCACTTGCAGATTCTACAAAAAGAGAGTTTCCAAACTGCTCTATCAAAAGAAATGTTCAACTCTGTTAGTTGAGGACACACATATCAAATAAGTGTCTGAGAATCCTTCTGTCTCGTTTTTATGGGAAGATATTTCTGTTTTCACCCTAGGCCTGAATGCACTCGAAATGTCCACTTCCAGATTCTACAGAAAGAGTGTTTCAAACCTGGTCTATGAAAGGGAATGTTCCGCTCTGTGACTTGAATGCAGATATCACAAGGTAGTTTCTGACAGTGCTTCTGTCTAGATTTTAGATGAGGATATTGCCATTTCCAACGAAATCTTCACAGTTATCCAAATATGCACTCGCAGATTCTTCAAAAAGTGTGTTTCCAAGCAGCCATATCAAAAGAAAGGTTGAACTCTGTAAGTTGAGGACACTCATCACAAAGAGGTTGCTGAGAATGCTTCTGTCTAGATTTTATATGAAGATATTCACGTTTCCAATGAAATCTTCACAGTTCTCCAAATATCCACTTGCAGATTCTACAAAAAGGGCGTTTCCAAACTGCTGTATCAAAAGAAAGGTTGAACTCTGTTAGTTGAGGACACTCATCACCAAGTAGTTTCTGAGAATGATTCTGTCTAGATTTTATATGAAGATATTGCCGTTTCCAACGAAATCTTCACAGTTATCCAAATATGCACTTGCAGATTCTACAAAAAGAGTGTTTCCAAACTGCTGTAGCAAAAGAAAGGTTCAACTCTGTTAGTTGAAGACACACATCCCAAATTTGTTTCTGAGAATGATTGTGTGTAGATTTTATCGGAAGATATTTCCTTTTTCACCATAGGCCTGAATGCGCTTGAAATGTCCACTTCCAGATACTTTAGAAAGAGTGTTTCAAACCTGGTCTGTGAAAGGGAAAGTTCAGCACTGTGATTTGAATGCTGATATCCCAAAGTAGTTTCCGACAGTGCTTCTGTCTAGATTTTAGATGAAGTTATACCCGTTTCCAATGAAATCGTTATAGCTATCCAAATATCCACTTACAGATTCTACAAAAAGAGTGTTTCCAAACTGCTGTATCAAAAGAAAGGTTGAACTCTCTTAGTTGAGGACACACATCACAGAGAAGTTTCTGAGAATGCTTCTGTCTATATTTTATATGAAGATATTCCCGTTTCCAACAAAATCTTCACAGTTATCCAAATATCCACTTGCAGATTCTACAAAAAGTGTGTTTCCAAACTGCTATAACAAAAGAAAGGTTGAACTCTGTTAGGTGAGGACACTCATCACAAAGAAGTTTCTGAGAATGCTTCGTGTAGATTTTATATGAAGATATTTCCGTTTCCAACGAAATCGTTAGAAGTATGCAAATATCCCCGTACAGATTCTACAAAAAGAGTGTTTCCAAACTGCTCTATCAAAAGAAAGATTGAACTCTGTTAGTTGAGGACACACATCAGAAAGAAGTTTCTGAGAATGCTTCAGTCTAGATTTTATATGAAGATATTCCGGTTTCCAACGAAATCCTCACAGTTATCCAAATATCCACTTGCAGATTCTACAAAAGAGTGTTTCCAAACAGCTCTATAAAAAGAAAGTATGAACTCTGTTAGCTGAGGACACACATCACAAAGAAGTTTCTGAGAATGCTTCTGTCTAGATTTTATATGAAGATATTCCCGTTTCCAACAAAAGGTTCACAGTTATCCAAATATCCCCTTGCAGATTCTAGAAAAAGAGTGTTTCCAAACTGCTGTATCAAAAGAAAGGTTCAACTCTGTTAGTTGAGGACACACATCTCAAGTTTGCTTCTGAGAATGCTTCTGTCTAGATTTTATGGGAAGATATTTCCTTTTTCACCATAGGCCTCAAAGCGCTTGAAATGTCCACTTGCATATAGTACAGAAAGAGTGTTTCAATCCTGCTCTGTGAAAGGGAATGTTCAGCTCTGTGACTTGAATGCAGATGTCACAAAGTTGTTTCTGAGAGTGCTTCTGTCTAGATTTTAGATGAAGATATTCCCGTTTCCAACGAAATCTTCACAGTTATCCAAATATCCACTTGCATATTCTACAGAAAGAGTGTTTCGAAATAGCTGTATGAAAAGAAAGGTTGAACTCTGTTAGTTGAGGACACCTATCACAAAGAAGTTTCTGAGAATGCTTCCGTCTAGATTTTATATGAAGATATTCCCGTTTCCAACGAAATCGTTAGAGCTATCCAAATATCCACATACAGATTCTATAAAAAGAGTGCTTCCAAACTGCTCTATCAAAAGAATGTTTGAACTCTGTTAGTTGAGGACACACATCACAAAGAAGTTTGTGAGAATGCTTCTGTATAGATTTTTTATGAAGATATTACCGTTTATAACGAAATCTTGACAGTTATCCAAATGTCCACTTGCAGATTCTACAAAAAGTGTGTTTCCAAATTGCTGTATCAAAAGAAAGGTTGAACTCTGTTAGTTGAGGACACACATCACAAAGAAGTTTCTGAGAATGCTTCTGTCTAGATTTTATATGAAGATATTCCCGTTTCCAATGAAATCTTCACAGTTATCCAAATACCCACTTGCAGATTCTACAAAAAGACTGTTTCCAAACTGCTGTATCAAAAGAAAGGTTCAACTCTGTTAGTTGAGGACACACATCCCAAATTTGTTTCTGAGAATGCTTCTGTCTAGATTTTATATGGAGATATTCCCGTTTCCAACGAAATCATTAGAGGTATGCAGATATCCCCCTACAGATTCTGCAAAAAGACTGTTTCCAAACAGCTCTATCAAAAGAAAGTATGAACTCTGTTAGCTGAGGACACACATCACAAAGAAGTGTCTGAGAATGCTTCTGTCTAGATTTTATACGAAGGTATTCCCGTTTCCAATGAAATCTTCACAGTTATCCAAATATCCACTTGCAGATTCTACAAAAAGAGAGTTTCCAAACTGCTCTATCAAAAGAAATGTTCAACTCTGTTAGTTGAGGACACACATATCAAATAAGTGTCTGAGAATCCTTCTGTCTCGTTTTTATGGGAAGATATTTCTGTTTTCACCCTAGGCCTGAATGCACTCGAAATGTCCACTTCCAGATTCTACAGAAAGAGTGTTTCAAACCTGGTCTATGAAAGGGAATGTTCCGCTCTGTGACTTGAATGCAGATATCACAAGGTAGTTTCTGACAGTGCTTCTGTCTAGATTTTAGATGAGGATATTGCCATTTCCAACGAAATCTTCACAGTTATCCAAATATGCACTCGCAGATTCTTCAAAAAGTGTGTTTCCAAGCAGCCATATCAAAAGAAAGGTTGAACTCTGTAAGTTGAGGACACTCATCACAAAGAGGTTGCTGAGAATGCTTCTGTCTAGATTTTATATGAAGATATTCACGTTTCCAATGAAATCTTCACAGTTCTCCAAATATCCACTTGCAGATTCTACAAAAAGGGCGTTTCCAAACTGCTGTATCAAAAGAAAGGTTGAACTCTGTTAGTTGAGGACACTCATCACCAAGTAGTTTCTGAGAATGATTCTGTCTAGATTTTATATGAAGATATTGCCGTTTCCAACGAAATCTTCACAGTTATCCAAATATGCACTTGCAGATTCTACAAAAAGAGTGTTTCCAAACTGCTGTAGCAAAAGAAAGGTTCAACTCTGTTAGTTGAAGACACACATCCCAAATTTGTTTCTGAGAATGATTGTGTGTAGATTTTATCGGAAGATATTTCCTTTTTCACCATAGGCCTGAATGCGCTTGAAATGTCCACTTCCAGATACTTTAGAAAGAGTGTTTCAAACCTGGTCTGTGAAAGGGAAAGTTCAGCACTGTGATTTGAATGCTGATATCCCAAAGTAGTTTCCGACAGTGCTTCTGTCTAGATTTTAGATGAAGTTATACCCGTTTCCAATGAAATCGTTATAGCTATCCAAATATCCACTTACAGATTCTACAAAAAGAGTGTTTCCAAACTGCTGTATCAAAAGAAAGGTTGAACTCTCTTAGTTGAGGACACACATCACAGAGAAGTTTCTGAGAATGCTTCTGTCTATATTTTATATGAAGATATTCCCGTTTCCAACAAAATCTTCACAGTTATCCAAATATCCACTTGCAGATTCTACAAAAAGTGTGTTTCCAAACTGCTATAACAAAAGAAAGGTTGAACTCTGTTAGGTGAGGACACTCATCACAAAGAAGTTTCTGAGAATGCTTCGTGTAGATTTTATATGAAGATATTTCCGTTTCCAACGAAATCGTTAGAAGTATGCAAATATCCCCGTACAGATTCTACAAAAAGAGTGTTTCCAAACTGCTCTATCAAAAGAAAGATTGAACTCTGTTAGTTGAGGACACACATCAGAAAGAAGTTTCTGAGAATGCTTCAGTCTAGATTTTATATGAAGATATTCCGGTTTCCAACGAAATCCTCACAGTTATCCAAATATCCACTTGCAGATTCTACAAAAGAGTGTTTCCAAACAGCTCTATAAAAAGAAAGTATGAACTCTGTTAGCTGAGGACACACATCACAAAGAAGTTTCTGAGAATGCTTCTGTCTAGATTTTATATGAAGATATTCCCGTTTCCAACAAAAGGTTCACAGTTATCCAAATATCCCCTTGCAGATTCTAGAAAAAGAGTGTTTCCAAACTGCTGTATCAAAAGAAAGGTTCAACTCTGTTAGTTGAGGACACACATCTCAAGTTTGCTTCTGAGAATGCTTCTGTCTAGATTTTATGGGAAGATATTTCCTTTTTCACCATAGGCCTCAAAGCGCTTGAAATGTCCACTTGCATATAGTACAGAAAGAGTGTTTCAATCCTGCTCTGTGAAAGGGAATGTTCAGCTCTGTGACTTGAATGCAGATGTCACAAAGTTGTTTCTGAGAGTGCTTCTGTCTAGATTTTAGATGAAGATATTCCCGTTTCCAACGAAATCTTCACAGTTATCCAAATATCCACTTGCATATTCTACAGAAAGAGTGTTTCGAAATAGCTGTATGAAAAGAAAGGTTGAACTCTGTTAGTTGAGGACACCTATCACAAAGAAGTTTCTGAGAATGCTTCCGTCTAGATTTTATATGAAGATATTCCCGTTTCCAACGAAATCGTTAGAGCTATCCAAATATCCACATACAGATTCTATAAAAAGAGTGCTTCCAAACTGCTCTATCAAAAGAAAGTTTGAACTCTGTTAGTTGAGGACACACATCACAAAGAAGTTTGTGAGAATGCTTCTGTATAGATTTTTTATGAAGATATTACCGTTTATAACGAAATCTTGACAGTTATCCAAATGTCCACTTGCAGATTCTACAAAAAGTGTGTTTCCAAATTGCTGTATCAAAAGAAAGGTTGAACTCTGTTAGTTGAGGACACACATCACAAAGAAGTTTCTGAGAATGCTTCTGTCTAGATTTTATATGAAGATATTCCCGTTTCCAATGAAATCTTCACAGTTATCCAAATACCCACTTGCAGATTCTACAAAAAGACTGTTTCCAAACTGCTGTATCAAAAGAAAGGTTCAACTCTGTTAGTTGAGGACACACATCCCAAATTTGTTTCTGAGAATGCTTCTGTCTAGATTTTATATGGAGATATTCCCGTTTCCAACGAAATCATTAGAGGTATGCAGATATCCCCCTACAGATTCTGCAAAAAGAGTGTTTCCAAACAGCTCTATCAAAAGAAAGTATGAACTCTGTTAGCTGAGGACACACATCACAAAGAAGTGTCTGAGAATGCTTCTGTCTAGATTTTATACGAAGGTATTCCCGTTTCCAATGAAATCTTCACAGTTATCCAAATATCCACTTGCAGATTCTACAAAAAGAGAGTTTCCAAACTGCTCTATCAAAAGAAATGTTCAACTCTGTTAGTTGAGGACACACATATCAAATAAGTGTCTGAGAATCCTTCTGTCTCGTTTTTATGGGAAGATATTTCTGTTTTCACCCTAGGCCTGAATGCACTCGAAATGTCCACTTCCAGATTCTACAGAAAGAGTGTTTCAAACCTGGTCTATGAAAGGGAATGTTCCGCTCTGTGACTTGAATGCAGATATCACAAGGTAGTTTCTGACAGTGCTTCTGTCTAGATTTTAGATGAGGATATTGCCATTTCCAACGAAATCTTCCCAGTTATCCAAATATGCACTCGCAGATTCTTCAAAAAGTGTGTTTCCAAGCAGCCATATCAAAAGAAAGGTTGAACTCTGTAAGTTGAGGACACTCATCACAAAGAGGTTGCTGAGAATGCTTCTGTCTAGATTTTATATGAAGATATTCACGTTTCCAATGAAATCTTCACAGTTCTCCAAATATCCACTTGCAGATTCTACAAAAAGGGCGTTTCCAAACTGCTGTATCAAAAGAAAGGTTGAACTCTGTTAGTTGAGGACACTCATCACCAAGTAGTTTCTGAGAATGATTCTGTCTAGATTTTATATGAAGATATTGCCGTTTCCAACGAAATCTTCACAGTTATCCAAATATGCACTTGCAGATTCTACAAAAAGAGTGTTTCCAAACTGCTGTAGCAAAAGAAAGGTTCAACTCTGTTAGTTGAAGACACACATCCCAAATTTGTTTCTGAGAATGATTGTGTGTAGATTTTATCGGAAGATATTTCCTTTTTCACCATAGGCCTGAATGCGCTTGAAATGTCCACTTCCAGATACTTTAGAAAGAGTGTTTCAAACCTGGTCTGTGAAAGGGAAAGTTCAGCACTGTGATTTGAATGCTGATATCCCAAAGTAGTTTCCGACAGTGCTTCTGTCTAGATTTTAGATGAAGTTATACCCGTTTCCAATGAAATCGTTATAGCTATCCAAATATCCACTTACAGATTCTACAAAAAGAGTGTTTCCAAACTGCTGTATCAAAAGAAAGGTTGAACTCTCTTAGTTGAGGACACACATCACAGAGAAGTTTCTGAGAATGCTTCTGTCTATATTTTATATGAAGATATTCCCGTTCCCAACAAAATCTTCACAGTTATCCAAATATCCACTTGCAGATTCTACAAAAAGTGTGTTTCCAAACTGCTATAACAAAAGAAAGGTTGAACTCTGTTAGGTGAGGACACTCATCACAAAGAAGTTTCTGAGAATGCTTCGTGTAGATTTTATATGAAGATATTTCCGTTTCCAACGAAATCGTTAGAAGTATGCAAATATCCCCGTACAGATTCTACAAAAAGAGTGTTTCCAAACTGCTCTATCAAAAGAAAGATTGAACTCTGTTAGTTGAGGACACACATCAGAAAGAAGTTTCTGAGAATGCTTCAGTCTAGATTTTATATGAAGATATTCCGGTTTCCAACGAAATCCTCACAGTTATCCAAATATCCACTTGCAGATTCTACAAAAGAGTGTTTCCAAACAGCTCTATAAAAAGAAAGTATGAACTCTGTTAGCTGAGGACACACATCACAAAGAAGTTTCTGAGAATGCTTCTGTCTAGATTTTATATGAAGATATTCCCGTTTCCAACAAAAGGTTCACAGTTATCCAAATATCCCCTTGCAGATTCTAGAAAAAGAGTGTTTCCAAACTGCTGTATCAAAAGAAAGGTTCAACTCTGTTAGTTGAGGACACACATCTCAAGTTTGCTTCTGAGAATGCTTCTGTCTAGATTTTATGGGAAGATATTTCCTTTTTCACCATAGGCCTCAAAGCGCTTGAAATGTCCACTTGCATATAGTACAGAAAGAGTGTTTCAATCCTGCTCTGTGAAAGGGAATGTTCAGCTCTGTGACTTGAATGCAGATGTCACAAAGTTGTTTCTGAGAGTGCTTCTGTCTAGATTTTAGATGAAGATATTCCCGTTTCCAACGAAATCTTCACAGTTATCCAAATATCCACTTGCATATTCTACAGAAAGAGTGTTTCGAAATAGCTGTATGAAAAGAAAGGTTGAACTCTGTTAGTTGAGGACACCTATCACAAAGAAGTTTCTGAGAATGCTTCCGTCTAGATTTTATATGAAGATATTCCCGTTTCCAACGAAATCGTTAGAGCTATCCAAATATCCACATACAGATTCTATAAAAAGAGTGCTTCCAAACTGCTCTATCAAAAGAATGTTTGAACTCTGTTAGTTGAGGACACACATCACAAAGAAGTTTCTGAGAATGCTTCTGTATAGATTTTTTATGAAGATATTGCCGTTTATAACGAAATCTTGACAGTTATCCAAATGTCCACTTGCAGATTCTACAAAAAGTGTGTTTCCAAATTGCTGTATCAAAAGAAAGGTTGAACTCTGTTAGTTGAGGACACACATCACAAAGAAGTTTCTGAGAATGCTTCTGTCTAGATTTTATATGAAGATATTCCCGTTTCCAATGAAATCTTCACAGTTATCCAAATACCCACTTGCAGATTCTACAAAAAGACTGTTTCCAAACTGCTGTATCAAAAGAAAGGTTCAACTCTGTTAGTTGAGGACACACATCCCAAATTTGTTTCTGAGAATGCTTCTGTCTAGATTTTATATGGAGATATTCCCGTTTCCAACGAAATCATTAGAGGTATGCAGATATCCCCCTACAGATTCTGCAAAAAGACTGTTTCCAAACAGCTCTATCAAAAGAAAGTATGAACTCTGTTAGCTGAGGACACACATCACAAAGAAGTGTCTGAGAATGCTTCTGTCTAGATTTTATACGAAGGTATTCCCGTTTCCAATGAAATCTTCACAGTTATCCAAATATCCACTTGCAGATTCTACAAAAAGAGAGTTTCCAAACTGCTCTATCAAAAGAAATGTTCAACTCTGTTAGTTGAGGACACACATATCAAATAAGTGTCTGAGAATCCTTCTGTCTCGTTTTTATGGGAAGATATTTCTGTTTTCACCCTAGGCCTGAATGCACTCGAAATGTCCACTTCCAGATTCTACAGAAAGAGTGTTTCAAACCTGGTCTATGAAAGGGAATGTTCCGCTCTGTGACTTGAATGCAGATATCACAAGGTAGTTTCTGACAGTGCTTCTGTCTAGATTTTAGATGAGGATATTGCCATTTCCAACGAAATCTTCCCAGTTATCCAAATATGCACTCGCAGATTCTTCAAAAAGTGTGTTTCCAAGCAGCCATATCAAAAGAAAGGTTGAACTCTGTAAGTTGAGGACACTCATCACAAAGAGGTTGCTGAGAATGCTTCTGTCTAGATTTTATATGAAGATATTCACGTTTCCAATGAAATCTTCACAGTTCTCCAAATATCCACTTGCAGATTCTACAAAAAGGGCGTTTCCAAACTGCTGTATCAAAAGAAAGGTTGAACTCTGTTAGTTGAGGACACTCATCACCAAGTAGTTTCTGAGAATGATTCTGTCTAGATTTTATATGAAGATATTGCCGTTTCCAACGAAATCTTCACAGTTATCCAAATATGCACTTGCAGATTCTACAAAAAGAGTGTTTCCAAACTGCTGTAGCAAAAGAAAGGTTCAACTCTGTTAGTTGAAGACACACATCCCAAATTTGTTTCTGAGAATGATTGTGTGTAGATTTTATCGGAAGATATTTCCTTTTTCACCATAGGCCTGAATGCGCTTGAAATGTCCACTTCCAGATACTTTAGAAAGAGTGTTTCAAACCTGGTCTGTGAAAGGGAAAGTTCAGCACTGTGATTTGAATGCTGATATCCCAAAGTAGTTTCCGACAGTGCTTCTGTCTAGATTTTAGATGAAGTTATACCCGTTTCCAATGAAATCGTTATAGCTATCCAAATATCCACTTACAGATTCTACAAAAAGAGTGTTTCCAAACTGCTGTATCAAAAGAAAGGTTGAACTCTCTTAGTTGAGGACACACATCACAGAGAAGTTTCTGAGAATGCTTCTGTCTATATTTTATATGAAGATATTCCCGTTCCCAACAAAATCTTCACAGTTATCCAAATATCCACTTGCAGATTCTACAAAAAGTGTGTTTCCAAACTGCTATAACAAAAGAAAGGTTGAACTCTGTTAGGTGAGGACACTCATCACAAAGAAGTTTCTGAGAATGCTTCGTGTAGATTTTATATGAAGATATTTCCGTTTCCAACGAAATCGTTAGAAGTATGCAAATATCCCCGTACAGATTCTACAAAAAGAGTGTTTCCAAACTGCTCTATCAAAAGAAAGATTGAACTCTGTTAGTTGAGGACACACATCAGAAAGAAGTTTCTGAGAATGCTTCAGTCTAGATTTTATATGAAGATATTCCGGTTTCCAACGAAATCCTCACAGTTATCCAAATATCCACTTGCAGATTCTACAAAAGAGTGTTTCCAAACAGCTCTATAAAAAGAAAGTATGAACTCTGTTAGCTGAGGACACACATCACAAAGAAGTTTCTGAGAATGCTTCTGTCTAGATTTTATATGAAGATATTCCCGTTTCCAACAAAAGGTTCACAGTTATCCAAATATCCCCTTGCAGATTCTAGAAAAAGAGTGTTTCCAAACTGCTGTATCAAAAGAAAGGTTCAACTCTGTTAGTTGAGGACACACATCTCAAGTTTGCTTCTGAGAATGCTTCTGTCTAGATTTTATGGGAAGATATTTCCTTTTTCACCATAGGCCTCAAAGCGCTTGAAATGTCCACTTGCATATAGTACAGAAAGAGTGTTTCAATCCTGCTCTGTGAAAGGGAATGTTCAGCTCTGTGACTTGAATGCAGATGTCACAAAGTTGTTTCTGAGAGTGCTTCTGTCTAGATTTTAGATGAAGATATTCCCGTTTCCAACGAAATCTTCACAGTTATCCAAATATCCACTTGCATATTCTACAGAAAGAGTGTTTCGAAATAGCTGTATGAAAAGAAAGGTTGAACTCTGTTAGTTGAGGACACCTATCACAAAGAAGTTTCTGAGAATGCTTCCGTCTAGATTTTATATGAAGATATTCCCGTTTCCAACGAAATCGTTAGAGCTATCCAAATATCCACATACAGATTCTATAAAAAGAGTGCTTCCAAACTGCTCTATCAAAAGAAAGTTTGAACTCTGTTAGTTGAGGACACACATCACAAAGAAGTTTCTGAGAATGCTTCTGTATAGATTTTTTATGAAGATATTACCGTTTATAACGAAATCTTGACAGTTATCCAAATGTCCACTTGCAGATTCTACAAAAAGTGTGTTTCCAAATTGCTGTATCAAAAGAAAGGTTGAACTCTGTTAGTTGAGGACACACATCACAAAGAAGTTTCTGAGAATGCTTCTGTCTAGATTTTATATGAAGATATTCCCGTTTCCAATGAAATCTTCACAGTTATCCAAATACCCACTTGCAGATTCTACAAAAAGACTGTTTCCAAACTGCTGTATCAAAAGAAAGGTTCAACTCTGTTAGTTGAGGACACACATCCCAAATTTGTTTCTGAGAATGCTTCTGTCTAGATTTTATATGGAGATATTCCCGTTTCCAACGAAATCATTAGAGGTATGCAGATATCCCCCTACAGATTCTGCAAAAAGACTGTTTCCAAACAGCTCTATCAAAAGAAAGTATGAACTCTGTTAGCTGAGGACACACATCACAAAGAAGTGTCTGAGAATGCTTCTGTCTAGATTTTATACGAAGGTATTCCCGTTTCCAATGAAATCTTCACAGTTATCCAAATATCCACTTGCAGATTCTACAAAAAGAGAGTTTCCAAACTGCTCTATCAAAAGAAATGTTCAACTCTGTTAGTTGAGGACACACATATCAAATAAGTGTCTGAGAATCCTTCTGTCTCGTTTTTATGGGAAGATATTTCTGTTTTCACCCTAGGCCTGAATGCACTCGAAATGTCCACTTCCAGATTCTACAGAAAGAGTGTTTCAAACCTGGTCTATGAAAGGGAATGTTCCGCTCTGTGACTTGAATGCAGATATCACAAGGTAGTTTCTGACAGTGCTTCTGTCTAGATTTTAGATGAGGATATTGCCATTTCCAACGAAATCTTCCCAGTTATCCAAATATGCACTCGCAGATTCTTCAAAAAGTGTGTTTCCAAGCAGCCATATCAAAAGAAAGGTTGAACTCTGTAAGTTGAGGACACTCATCACAAAGAGGTTGCTGAGAATGCTTCTGTCTAGATTTTATATGAAGATATTCACGTTTCCAATGAAATCTTCACAGTTCTCCAAATATCCACTTGCAGATTCTACAAAAAGGGCGTTTCCAAACTGCTGTATCAAAAGAAAGGTTGAACTCTGTTAGTTGAGGACACTCATCACCAAGTAGTTTCTGAGAATGATTCTGTCTAGATTTTATATGAAGATATTGCCGTTTCCAACGAAATCTTCACAGTTATCCAAATATGCACTTGCAGATTCTACAAAAAGAGTGTTTCCAAACTGCTGTAGCAAAAGAAAGGTTCAACTCTGTTAGTTGAAGACACACATCCCAAATTTGTTTCTGAGAATGATTGTGTGTAGATTTTATCGGAAGATATTTCCTTTTTCACCATAGGCCTGAATGCGCTTGAAATGTCCACTTCCAGATACTTTAGAAAGAGTGTTTCAAACCTGGTCTGTGAAAGGGAAAGTTCAGCACTGTGATTTGAATGCTGATATCCCAAAGTAGTTTCCGACAGTGCTTCTGTCTAGATTTTAGATGAAGTTATACCCGTTTCCAATGAAATCGTTATAGCTATCCAAATATCCACTTACAGATTCTACAAAAAGAGTGTTTCCAAACTGCTGTATCAAAAGAAAGGTTGAACTCTCTTAGTTGAGGACACACATCACAGAGAAGTTTCTGAGAATGCTTCTGTCTATATTTTATATGAAGATATTCCCGTTTCCAACAAAATCTTCACAGTTATCCAAATATCCACTTGCAGATTCTACAAAAAGTGTGTTTCCAAACTGCTATAACAAAAGAAAGGTTGAACTCTGTTAGGTGAGGACACTCATCACAAAGAAGTTTCTGAGAATGCTTCGTGTAGATTTTATATGAAGATATTTCCGTTTCCAACGAAATCGTTAGAAGTATGCAAATATCCCCGTACAGATTCTACAAAAAGAGTGTTTCCAAACTGCTCTATCAAAAGAAAGATTGAACTCTGTTAGTTGAGGACACACATCAGAAAGAAGTTTCTGAGAATGCTTCAGTCTAGATTTTATATGAAGATATTCCGGTTTCCAACGAAATCCTCACAGTTATCCAAATATCCACTTGCAGATTCTACAAAAGAGTGTTTCCAAACAGCTCTATAAAAAGAAAGTATGAACTCTGTTAGCTGAGGACACACATCACAAAGAAGTTTCTGAGAATGCTTCTGTCTAGATTTTATATGAAGATATTCCCGTTTCCAACAAAAGGTTCACAGTTATCCAAATATCCCCTTGCAGATTCTAGAAAAAGAGTGTTTCCAAACTGCTGTATCAAAAGAAAGGTTCAACTCTGTTAGTTGAGGACACACATCTCAAGTTTGCTTCTGAGAATGCTTCTGTCTAGATTTTATGGGAAGATATTTCCTTTTTCACCATAGGCCTCAAAGCGCTTGAAATGTCCACTTGCATATAGTACAGAAAGAGTGTTTCAATCCTGCTCTGTGAAAGGGAATGTTCAGCTCTGTGACTTGAATGCAGATGTCACAAAGTTGTTTCTGAGAGTGCTTCTGTCTAGATTTTAGATGAAGATATTCCCGTTTCCAACGAAATCTTCACAGTTATCCAAATATCCACTTGCATATTCTACAGAAAGAGTGTTTCGAAATAGCTGTATGAAAAGAAAGGTTGAACTCTGTTAGTTGAGGACACCTATCACAAAGAAGTTTCTGAGAATGCTTCCGTCTAGATTTTATATGAAGATATTCCCGTTTCCAACGAAATCGTTAGAGCTATCCAAATATCCACATACAGATTCTATAAAAAGAGTGCTTCCAAACTGCTCTATCAAAAGAAAGTTTGAACTCTGTTAGTTGAGGACACACATCACAAAGAAGTTTCTGAGAATGCTTCTGTATAGATTTTTTATGAAGATATTACCGTTTATAACGAAATCTTGACAGTTATCCAAATGTCCACTTGCAGATTCTACAAAAAGTGTGTTTCCAAATTGCTGTATCAAAAGAAAGGTTGAACTCTGTTAGTTGAGGACACACATCACAAAGAAGTTTCTGAGAATGCTTCTGTCTAGATTTTATATGAAGATATTCCCGTTTCCAATGAAATCTTCACAGTTATCCAAATACCCACTTGCAGATTCTACAAAAAGACTGTTTCCAAACTGCTGTATCAAAAGAAAGGTTCAACTCTGTTAGTTGAGGACACACATCCCAAATTTGTTTCTGAGAATGCTTCTGTCTAGATTTTATATGGAGATATTCCCGTTTCCAACGAAATCATTAGAGGTATGCAGATATCCCCCTACAGATTCTGCAAAAAGACTGTTTCCAAACAGCTCTATCAAAAGAAAGTATGAACTCTGTTAGCTGAGGACACACATCACAAAGAAGTGTCTGAGAATGCTTCTGTCTAGATTTTATACGAAGGTATTCCCGTTTCCAATGAAATCTTCACAGTTATCCAAATATCCACTTGCAGATTCTACAAAAAGAGAGTTTCCAAACTGCTCTATCAAAAGAAATGTTCAACTCTGTTAGTTGAGGACACACATATCAAATAAGTGTCTGAGAATCCTTCTGTCTCGTTTTTATGGGAAGATATTTCTGTTTTCACCCTAGGCCTGAATGCACTCGAAATGTCCACTTCCAGATTCTACAGAAAGAGTGTTTCAAACCTGGTCTATGAAAGGGAATGTTCCGCTCTGTGACTTGAATGCAGATATCACAAGGTAGTTTCTGACAGTGCTTCTGTCTAGATTTTAGATGAGGATATTGCCATTTCCAACGAAATCTTCACAGTTATCCAAATATGCACTCGCAGATTCTTCAAAAAGTGTGTTTCCAAGCAGCCATATCAAAAGAAAGGTTGAACTCTGTAAGTTGAGGACACTCATCACAAAGAGGTTGCTGAGAATGCTTCTGTCTAGATTTTATATGAAGATATTCACGTTTCCAATGAAATCTTCACAGTTCTCCAAATATCCACTTGCAGATTCTACAAAAAGGGCGTTTCCAAACTGCTGTATCAAAAGAAAGGTTGAACTCTGTTAGTTGAGGACACTCATCACCAAGTAGTTTCTGAGAATGATTCTGTCTAGATTTTATATGAAGATATTGCCGTTTCCAACGAAATCTTCACAGTTATCCAAATATGCACTTGCAGATTCTACAAAAAGAGTGTTTCCAAACTGCTGTAGCAAAAGAAAGGTTCAACTCTGTTAGTTGAAGACACACATCCCAAATTTGTTTCTGAGAATGATTGTGTGTAGATTTTATCGGAAGATATTTCCTTTTTCACCATAGGCCTGAATGCGCTTGAAATGTCCACTTCCAGATACTTTAGAAAGAGTGTTTCAAACCTGGTCTGTGAAAGGGAAAGTTCAGCACTGTGATTTGAATGCTGATATCCCAAAGTAGTTTCCGACAGTGCTTCTGTCTAGATTTTAGATGAAGTTATACCCGTTTCCAATGAAATCGTTATAGCTATCCAAATATCCACTTACAGATTCTACAAAAAGAGTGTTTCCAAACTGCTGTATCAAAAGAAAGGTTGAACTCTCTTAGTTGAGGACACACATCACAGAGAAGTTTCTGAGAATGCTTCTGTCTATATTTTATATGAAGATATTCCCGTTTCCAACAAAATCTTCACAGTTATCCAAATATCCACTTGCAGATTCTACAAAAAGTGTGTTTCCAAACTGCTATAACAAAAGAAAGGTTGAACTCTGTTAGGTGAGGACACTCATCACAAAGAAGTTTCTGAGAATGCTTCGTGTAGATTTTATATGAAGATATTTCCGTTTCCAACGAAATCGTTAGAAGTATGCAAATATCCCCGTACAGATTCTACAAAAAGAGTGTTTCCAAACTGCTCTATCAAAAGAAAGATTGAACTCTGTTAGTTGAGGACACACATCAGAAAGAAGTTTCTGAGAATGCTTCAGTCTAGATTTTATATGAAGATATTCCGGTTTCCAACGAAATCCTCACAGTTATCCAAATATCCACTTGCAGATTCTACAAAAGAGTGTTTCCAAACAGCTCTATAAAAAGAAAGTATGAACTCTGTTAGCTGAGGACACACATCACAAAGAAGTTTCTGAGAATGCTTCTGTCTAGATTTTATATGAAGATATTCCCGTTTCCAACAAAAGGTTCACAGTTATCCAAATATCCCCTTGCAGATTCTAGAAAAAGAGTGTTTCCAAACTGCTGTATCAAAAGAAAGGTTCAACTCTGTTAGTTGAGGACACACATCTCAAGTTTGCTTCTGAGAATGCTTCTGTCTAGATTTTATGGGAAGATATTTCCTTTTTCACCATAGGCCTCAAAGCGCTTGAAATGTCCACTTGCATATAGTACAGAAAGAGTGTTTCAATCCTGCTCTGTGAAAGGGAATGTTCAGCTCTGTGACTTGAATGCAGATGTCACAAAGTTGTTTCTGAGAGTGCTTCTGTCTAGATTTTAGATGAAGATATTCCCGTTTCCAACGAAATCTTCACAGTTATCCAAATATCCACTTGCATATTCTACAGAAAGAGTGTTTCGAAATAGCTGTATGAAAAGAAAGGTTGAACTCTGTTAGTTGAGGACACCTATCACAAAGAAGTTTCTGAGAATGCTTCCGTCTAGATTTTATATGAAGATATTCCCGTTTCCAACGAAATCGTTAGAGCTATCCAAATATCCACATACAGATTCTATAAAAAGAGTGCTTCCAAACTGCTCTATCAAAAGAAAGTTTGAACTCTGTTAGTTGAGGACACACATCACAAAGAAGTTTCTGAGAATGCTTCTGTATAGATTTTTTATGAAGATATTACCGTTTATAACGAAATCTTGACAGTTATCCAAATGTCCACTTGCAGATTCTACAAAAAGTGTGTTTCCAAATTGCTGTATCAAAAGAAAGGTTGAACTCTGTTAGTTGAGGACACACATCACAAAGAAGTTTCTGAGAATGCTTCTGTCTAGATTTTATATGAAGATATTCCCGTTTCCAATGAAATCTTCACAGTTATCCAAATACCCACTTGCAGATTCTACAAAAAGACTGTTTCCAAACTGCTGTATCAAAAGAAAGGTTCAACTCTGTTAGTTGAGGACACACATCCCAAATTTGTTTCTGAGAATGCTTCTGTCTAGATTTTATATGGAGATATTCCCGTTTCCAACGAAATCATTAGAGGTATGCAGATATCCCCCTACAGATTCTGCAAAAAGACTGTTTCCAAACAGCTCTATCAAAAGAAAGTATGAACTCTGTTAGCTGAGGACACACATCACAAAGAAGTGTCTGAGAATGCTTCTGTCTAGATTTTATACGAAGGTATTCCCGTTTCCAATGAAATCTTCACAGTTATCCAAATATCCACTTGCAGATTCTACAAAAAGAGAGTTTCCAAACTGCTCTATCAAAAGAAATGTTCAACTCTGTTAGTTGAGGACACACATATCAAATAAGTGTCTGAGAATCCTTCTGTCTCGTTTTAATGGGAAGATATTTCTGTTTTCACCCTAGGCCTGAATGCACTCGAAATGTCCACTTCCAGATTCTACAGAAAGAGTGTTTCAAACCTGGTCTATGAAAGGGAATGTTCCGCTCTGTGACTTGAATGCAGATATCACAAGGTAGTTTCTGACAGTGCTTCTGTCTAGATTTTAGATGAGGATATTGCCATTTCCAACGAAATCTTCACAGTTATCCAAATATGCACTCGCAGATTCTTCAAAAAGTGTGTTTCCAAGCAGCCATATCAAAAGAAAGGTTGAACTCTGTAAGTTGAGGACACTCATCACAAAGAGGTTGCTGAGAATGCTTCTGTCTAGATTTTATATGAAGATATTCACGTTTCCAATGAAATCTTCACAGTTCTCCAAATATCCACTTGCAGATTCTACAAAAAGGGCGTTTCCAAACTGCTGTATCAAAAGAAAGGTTGAACTCTGTTAGTTGAGGACACTCATCACCAAGTAGTTTCTGAGAATGATTCTGTCTAGATTTTATATGAAGATATTGCCGTTTCCAACGAAATCTTCACAGTTATCCAAATATGCACTTGCAGATTCTACAAAAAGAGTGTTTCCAAACTGCTGTAGCAAAAGAAAGGTTCAACTCTGTTAGTTGAAGACACACATCCCAAATTTGTTTCTGAGAATGATTGTGTGTAGATTTTATCGGAAGATATTTCCTTTTTCACCATAGGCCTGAATGCGCTTGAAATGTCCACTTCCAGATACTTTAGAAAGAGTGTTTCAAACCTGGTCTGTGAAAGGGAAAGTTCAGCACTGTGATTTGAATGCTGATATCCCAAAGTAGTTTCCGACAGTGCTTCTGTCTAGATTTTAGATGAAGTTATACCCGTTTCCAATGAAATCGTTATAGCTATCCAAATATCCACTTACAGATTCTACAAAAAGAGTGTTTCCAAACTGCTGTATCAAAAGAAAGGTTGAACTCTCTTAGTTGAGGACACACATCACAGAGAAGTTTCTGAGAATGCTTCTGTCTATATTTTATATGAAGATATTCCCGTTTCCAACAAAATCTTCACAGTTATCCAAATATCCACTTGCAGATTCTACAAAAAGTGTGTTTCCAAACTGCTATAACAAAAGAAAGGTTGAACTCTGTTAGGTGAGGACACTCATCACAAAGAAGTTTCTGAGAATGCTTCGTGTAGATTTTATATGAAGATATTTCCGTTTCCAACGAAATCGTTAGAGGTATGCAAATATCCCCGTACAGATTCTACAAAAAGAGTGTTTCCAAACTGCTCTATCAAAAGAAAGATTGAACTCTGTTAGTTGAGGACACACATCAGAAAGAAGTTTCTGAGAATGCTTCAGTCTAGATTTTATATGAAGATATTCCGGTTTCCAACGAAATCCTCACAGTTATCCAAATATCCACTTGCAGATTCTACAAAAGAGTGTTTCCAAACAGCTCTATAAAAAGAAAGTATGAACTCTGTTAGCTGAGGACACACATCACAAAGAAGTTTCTGAGAATGCTTCTGTCTAGATTTTATATGAAGATATTCCCGTTTCCAACAAAAGGTTCACAGTTATCCAAATATCCCCTTGCAGATTCTAGAAAAAGAGTGTTTCCAAACTGCTGTATCAAAAGAAAGGTTCAACTCTGTTAGTTGAGGACACACATCTCAAGTTTGCTTCTGAGAATGCTTCTGTCTAGATTTTATGGGAAGATATTTCCTTTTTCACCATAGGCCTCAAAGCGCTTGAAATGTCCACTTGCATATAGTACAGAAAGAGTGTTTCAATCCTGCTCTGTGAAAGGGAATGTTCAGCTCTGTGACTTGAATGCAGATGTCACAAAGTTGTTTCTGAGAGTGCTTCTGTCTAGATTTTAGATGAAGATATTCCCGTTTCCAACGAAATCTTCACAGTTATCCAAATATCCACTTGCATATTCTACAGAAAGAGTGTTTCGAAATAGCTGTATGAAAAGAAAGGTTGAACTCTGTTAGTTGAGGACACCTATCACAAAGAAGTTTCTGAGAATGCTTCCGTCTAGATTTTATATGAAGATATTCCCGTTTCCAACGAAATCGTTAGAGCTATCCAAATATCCACATACAGATTCTATAAAAAGAGTGCTTCCAAACTGCTCTATCAAAAGAAAGTTTGAACTCTGTTAGTTGAGGACACACATCACAAAGAAGTTTCTGAGAATGCTTCTGTATAGATTTTTTATGAAGATATTACCGTTTATAACGAAATCTTGACAGTTATCCAAATGTCCACTTGCAGATTCTACAAAAAGTGTGTTTCCAAATTGCTGTATCAAAAGAAAGGTTGAACTCTGTTAGTTGAGGACACACATCACAAAGAAGTTTCTGAGAATGCTTCTGTCTAGATTTTATATGAAGATATTCCCGTTTCCAATGAAATCTTCACAGTTATCCAAATACCCACTTGCAGATTCTACAAAAAGACTGTTTCCAAACTGCTGTATCAAAAGAAAGGTTCAACTCTGTTAGTTGAGGACACACATCCCAAATTTGTTTCTGAGAATGCTTCTGTCTAGATTTTATATGGAGATATTCCCGTTTCCAACGAAATCATTAGAGGTATGCAGATATCCCCCTACAGATTCTGCAAAAAGACTGTTTCCAAACAGCTCTATCAAAAGAAAGTATGAACTCTGTTAGCTGAGGACACACATCACAAAGAAGTGTCTGAGAATGCTTCTGTCTAGATTTTATACGAAGGTATTCCCGTTTCCAATGAAATCTTCACAGTTATCCAAATATCCACTTGCAGATTCTACAAAAAGAGAGTTTCCAAACTGCTCTATCAAAAGAAATGTTCAACTCTGTTAGTTGAGGACACACATATCAAATAAGTGTCTGAGAATCCTTCTGTCTCGTTTTTATGGGAAGATATTTCTGTTTTCACCCTAGGCCTGAATGCACTCGAAATGTCCACTTCCAGATTCTACAGAAAGAGTGTTTCAAACCTGGTCTATGAAAGGGAATGTTCCGCTCTGTGACTTGAATGCAGATATCACAAGGTAGTTTCTGACAGTGCTTCTGTCTAGATTTTAGATGAGGATATTGCCATTTCCAACGAAATCTTCCCAGTTATCCAAATATGCACTCGCAGATTCTTCAAAAAGTGTGTTTCCAAGCAGCCATATCAAAAGAAAGGTTGAACTCTGTAAGTTGAGGACACTCATCACAAAGAGGTTGCTGAGAATGCTTCTGTCTAGATTTTATATGAAGATATTCACGTTTCCAATGAAATCTTCACAGTTCTCCAAATATCCACTTGCAGATTCTACAAAAAGGGCGTTTCCAAACTGCTGTATCAAAAGAAAGGTTGAACTCTGTTAGTTGAGGACACTCATCACCAAGTAGTTTCTGAGAATGATTCTGTCTAGATTTTATATGAAGATATTGCCGTTTCCAACGAAATCTTCACAGTTATCCAAATATGCACTTGCAGATTCTACAAAAAGAGTGTTTCCAAACTGCTGTAGCAAAAGAAAGGTTCAACTCTGTTAGTTGAAGACACACATCCCAAATTTGTTTCTGAGAATGATTGTGTGTAGATTTTATCGGAAGATATTTCCTTTTTCACCATAGGCCTGAATGCGCTTGAAATGTCCACTTCCAGATACTTTAGAAAGAGTGTTTCAAACCTGGTCTGTGAAAGGGAAAGTTCAGCACTGTGATTTGAATGCTGATATCCCAAAGTAGTTTCCGACAGTGCTTCTGTCTAGATTTTAGATGAAGTTATACCCGTTTCCAATGAAATCGTTATAGCTATCCAAATATCCACTTACAGATTCTACAAAAAGAGTGTTTCCAAACTGCTGTATCAAAAGAAAGGTTGAACTCTCTTAGTTGAGGACACACATCACAGAGAAGTTTCTGAGAATGCTTCTGTCTATATTTTATATGAAGATATTCCCGTTTCCAACAAAATCTTCACAGTTATCCAAATATCCACTTGCAGATTCTACAAAAAGTGTGTTTCCAAACTGCTATAACAAAAGAAAGGTTGAACTCTGTTAGGTGAGGACACTCATCACAAAGAAGTTTCTGAGAATGCTTCGTGTAGATTTTATATGAAGATATTTCCGTTTCCAACGAAATCGTTAGAAGTATGCAAATATCCCCGTACAGATTCTACAAAAAGAGTGTTTCCAAACTGCTCTATCAAAAGAAAGATTGAACTCTGTTAGTTGAGGACACACATCAGAAAGAAGTTTCTGAGAATGCTTCAGTCTAGATTTTATATGAAGATATTCCGGTTTCCAACGAAATCCTCACAGTTATCCAAATATCCACTTGCAGATTCTACAAAAGAGTGTTTCCAAACAGCTCTATAAAAAGAAAGTATGAACTCTGTTAGCTGAGGACACACATCACAAAGAAGTTTCTGAGAATGCTTCTGTCTAGATTTTATATGAAGATATTCCCGTTTCCAACAAAAGGTTCACAGTTATCCAAATATCCCCTTGCAGATTCTAGAAAAAGAGTGTTTCCAAACTGCTGTATCAAAAGAAAGGTTCAACTCTGTTAGTTGAGGACACACATCTCAAGTTTGCTTCTGAGAATGCTTCTGTCTAGATTTTATGGGAAGATATTTCCTTTTTCACCATAGGCCTCAAAGCGCTTGAAATGTCCACTTGCATATAGTACAGAAAGAGTGTTTCAATCCTGCTCTGTGAAAGGGAATGTTCAGCTCTGTGACTTGAATGCAGATGTCACAAAGTTGTTTCTGAGAGTGCTTCTGTCTAGATTTTAGATGAAGATATTCCCGTTTCCAACGAAATCTTCACAGTTATCCAAATATCCACTTGCATATTCTACAGAAAGAGTGTTTCGAAATAGCTGTATGAAAAGAAAGGTTGAACTCTGTTAGTTGAGGACACCTATCACAAAGAAGTTTCTGAGAATGCTTCCGTCTAGATTTTATATGAAGATATTCCCGTTTCCAACGAAATCGTTAGAGCTATCCAAATATCCACATACAGATTCTATAAAAAGAGTGCTTCCAAACTGCTCTATCAAAAGAAAGTTTGAACTCTGTTAGTTGAGGACACACATCACAAAGAAGTTTCTGAGAATGCTTCTGTATAGATTTTTTATGAAGATATTACCGTTTATAACGAAATCTTGACAGTTATCCAAATGTCCACTTGCAGATTCTACAAAAAGTGTGTTTCCAAATTGCTGTATCAAAAGAAAGGTTGAACTCTGTTAGTTGAGGACACACATCACAAAGAAGTTTCTGAGAATGCTTCTGTCTAGATTTTATATGAAGATATTCCCGTTTCCAATGAAATCTTCACAGTTATCCAAATACCCACTTGCAGATTCTACAAAAAGACTGTTTCCAAACTGCTGTATCAAAAGAAAGGTTCAACTCTGTTAGTTGAGGACACACATCCCAAATTTGTTTCTGAGAATGCTTCTGTCTAGATTTTATATGGAGATATTCCCGTTTCCAACGAAATCATTAGAGGTATGCAGATATCCCCCTACAGATTCTGCAAAAAGACTGTTTCCAAACAGCTCTATCAAAAGAAAGTATGAACTCTGTTAGCTGAGGACACACATCACAAAGAAGTGTCTGAGAATGCTTCTGTCTAGATTTTATACGAAGGTATTCCCGTTTCCAATGAAATCTTCACAGTTATCCAAATATCCACTTGCAGATTCTACAAAAAGAGAGTTTCCAAACTGCTCTATCAAAAGAAATGTTCAACTCTGTTAGTTGAGGACACACATATCAAATAAGTGTCTGAGAATCCTTCTGTCTCGTTTTTATGGGAAGATATTTCTGTTTTCACCCTAGGCCTGAATGCACTCGAAATGTCCACTTCCAGATTCTACAGAAAGAGTGTTTCAAACCTGGTCTATGAAAGGGAATGTTCCGCTCTGTGACTTGAATGCAGATATCACAAGGTAGTTTCTGACAGTGCTTCTGTCTAGATTTTAGATGAGGATATTGCCATTTCCAACGAAATCTTCACAGTTATCCAAATATGCACTCGCAGATTCTTCAAAAAGTGTGTTTCCAAGCAGCCATATCAAAAGAAAGGTTGAACTCTGTAAGTTGAGGACACTCATCACAAAGAGGTTGCTGAGAATGCTTCTGTCTAGATTTTATATGAAGATATTCACGTTTCCAATGAAATCTTCACAGTTCTCCAAATATCCACTTGCAGATTCTACAAAAAGGGCGTTTCCAAACTGCTGTATCAAAAGAAAGGTTGAACTCTGTTAGTTGAGGACACTCATCACCAAGTAGTTTCTGAGAATGATTCTGTCTAGATTTTATATGAAGATATTGCCGTTTCCAACGAAATCTTCACAGTTATCCAAATATGCACTTGCAGATTCTACAAAAAGAGTGTTTCCAAACTGCTGTAGCAAAAGAAAGGTTCAACTCTGTTAGTTGAAGACACACATCCCAAATTTGTTTCTGAGAATGATTGTGTGTAGATTTTATCGGAAGATATTTCCTTTTTCACCATAGGCCTGAATGCGCTTGAAATGTCCACTTCCAGATACTTTAGAAAGAGTGTTTCAAACCTGGTCTGTGAAAGGGAAAGTTCAGCACTGTGATTTGAATGCTGATATCCCAAAGTAGTTTCCGACAGTGCTTCTGTCTAGATTTTAGATGAAGTTATACCCGTTTCCAATGAAATCGTTATAGCTATCCAAATATCCACTTACAGATTCTACAAAAAGAGTGTTTCCAAACTGCTGTATCAAAAGAAAGGTTGAACTCTCTTAGTTGAGGACACACATCACAGAGAAGTTTCTGAGAATGCTTCTGTCTATATTTTATATGAAGATATTCCCGTTTCCAACAAAATCTTCACAGTTATCCAAATATCCACTTGCAGATTCTACAAAAAGTGTGTTTCCAAACTGCTATAACAAAAGAAAGGTTGAACTCTGTTAGGTGAGGACACTCATCACAAAGAAGTTTCTGAGAATGCTTCGTGTAGATTTTATATGAAGATATTTCCGTTTCCAACGAAATCGTTAGAAGTATGCAAATATCCCCGTACAGATTCTACAAAAAGAGTGTTTCCAAACTGCTCTATCAAAAGAAAGATTGAACTCTGTTAGTTGAGGACACACATCAGAAAGAAGTTTCTGAGAATGCTTCAGTCTAGATTTTATATGAAGATATTCCGGTTTCCAACGAAATCCTCACAGTTATCCAAATATCCACTTGCAGATTCTACAAAAGAGTGTTTCCAAACAGCTCTATAAAAAGAAAGTATGAACTCTGTTAGCTGAGGACACACATCACAAAGAAGTTTCTGAGAATGCTTCTGTCTAGATTTTATATGAAGATATTCCCGTTTCCAACAAAAGGTTCACAGTTATCCAAATATCCCCTTGCAGATTCTAGAAAAAGAGTGTTTCCAAACTGCTGTATCAAAAGAAAGGTTCAACTCTGTTAGTTGAGGACACACATCTCAAGTTTGCTTCTGAGAATGCTTCTGTCTAGATTTTATGGGAAGATATTTCCTTTTTCACCATAGGCCTCAAAGCGCTTGAAATGTCCACTTGCATATAGTACAGAAAGAGTGTTTCAATCCTGCTCTGTGAAAGGGAATGTTCAGCTCTGTGACTTGAATGCAGATGTCACAAAGTTGTTTCTGAGAGTGCTTCTGTCTAGATTTTAGATGAAGATATTCCCGTTTCCAACGAAATCTTCACAGTTATCCAAATATCCACTTGCATATTCTACAGAAAGAGTGTTTCGAAATAGCTGTATGAAAAGAAAGGTTGAACTCTGTTAGTTGAGGACACCTATCACAAAGAAGTTTCTGAGAATGCTTCCGTCTAGATTTTATATGAAGATATTCCCGTTTCCAACGAAATCGTTAGAGCTATCCAAATATCCACATACAGATTCTATAAAAAGAGTGCTTCCAAACTGCTCTATCAAAAGAAAGTTTGAACTCTGTTAGTTGAGGACACACATCACAAAGAAGTTTCTGAGAATGCTTCTGTATAGATTTTTTATGAAGATATTACCGTTTATAACGAAATCTTGACAGTTATCCAAATGTCCACTTGCAGATTCTACAAAAAGTGTGTTTCCAAATTGCTGTATCAAAAGAAAGGTTGAACTCTGTTAGTTGAGGACACACATCACAAAGAAGTTTCTGAGAATGCTTCTGTCTAGATTTTATATGAAGATATTCCCGTTTCCAATGAAATCTTCACAGTTATCCAAATACCCACTTGCAGATTCTACAAAAAGATTGTTTCCAAACTGCTGTATCAAAAGAAAGGTTCAACTCTGTTAGTTGAGGACACACATCCCAAATTTGTTTCTGAGAATGCTTCTGTCTAGATTTTATATGGAGATATTCCCGTTTCCAACGAAATCATTAGAGGTATGCAGATATCCCCCTACAGATTCTGCAAAAAGACTGTTTCCAAACAGCTCTATCAAAAGAAAGTATGAACTCTGTTAGCTGAGGACACACATCACAAAGAAGTGTCTGAGAATGCTTCTGTCTAGATTTTATACGAAGGTATTCCCGTTTCCAATGAAATCTTCACAGTTATCCAAATATCCACTTGCAGATTCTACAAAAAGAGAGTTTCCAAACTGCTCTATCAAAAGAAATGTTCAACTCTGTTAGTTGAGGACACACATATCAAATAAGTGTCTGAGAATCCTTCTGTCTCGTTTTTATGGGAAGATATTTCTGTTTTCACCCTAGGCCTGAATGCACTCGAAATGTCCACTTCCAGATTCTACAGAAAGAGTGTTTCAAACCTGGTCTATGAAAGGGAATGTTCCGCTCTGTGACTTGAATGCAGATATCACAAGGTAGTTTCTGACAGTGCTTCTGTCTAGATTTTAGATGAGGATATTGCCATTTCCAACGAAATCTTCACAGTTATCCAAATATGCACTCGCAGATTCTTCAAAAAGTGTGTTTCCAAGCAGCCATATCAAAAGAAAGGTTGAACTCTGTAAGTTGAGGACACTCATCACAAAGAGGTTGCTGAGAATGCTTCTGTCTAGATTTTATATGAAGATATTCACGTTTCCAATGAAATCTTCACAGTTCTCCAAATATCCACTTGCAGATTCTACAAAAAGGGCGTTTCCAAACTGCTGTATCAAAAGAAAGGTTGAACTCTGTTAGTTGAGGACACTCATCACCAAGTAGTTTCTGAGAATGATTCTGTCTAGATTTTATATGAAGATATTGCCGTTTCCAACGAAATCTTCACAGTTATCCAAATATGCACTTGCAGATTCTACAAAAAGAGTGTTTCCAAACTGCTGTAGCAAAAGAAAGGTTCAACTCTGTTAGTTGAAGACACACATCCCAAATTTGTTTCTGAGAATGATTGTGTGTAGATTTTATCGGAAGATATTTCCTTTTTCACCATAGGCCTGAATGCGCTTGAAATGTCCACTTCCAGATACTTTAGAAAGAGTGTTTCAAACCTGGTCTGTGAAAGGGAAAGTTCAGCACTGTGATTTGAATGCTGATATCCCAAAGTAGTTTCCGACAGTGCTTCTGTCTAGATTTTAGATGAAGTTATACCCGTTTCCAATGAAATCGTTATAGCTATCCAAATATCCACTTACAGATTCTACAAAAAGAGTGTTTCCAAACTGCTGTATCAAAAGAAAGGTTGAACTCTCTTAGTTGAGGACACACATCACAGAGAAGTTTCTGAGAATGCTTCTGTCTATATTTTATATGAAGATATTCCCGTTCCCAACAAAATCTTCACAGTTATCCAAATATCCACTTGCAGATTCTACAAAAAGTGTGTTTCCAAACTGCTATAACAAAAGAAAGGTTGAACTCTGTTAGGTGAGGACACTCATCACAAAGAAGTTTCTGAGAATGCTTCGTGTAGATTTTATATGAAGATATTTCCGTTTCCAACGAAATCGTTAGAAGTATGCAAATATCCCCGTACAGATTCTACAAAAAGAGTGTTTCCAAACTGCTCTATCAAAAGAAAGATTGAACTCTGTTAGTTGAGGACACACATCAGAAAGAAGTTTCTGAGAATGCTTCAGTCTAGATTTTATATGAAGATATTCCGGTTTCCAACGAAATCCTCACAGTTATCCAAATATCCACTTGCAGATTCTACAAAAGAGTGTTTCCAAACAGCTCTATAAAAAGAAAGTATGAACTCTGTTAGCTGAGGACACACATCACAAAGAAGTTTCTGAGAATGCTTCTGTCTAGATTTTATATGAAGATATTCCCGTTTCCAACAAAAGGTTCACAGTTATCCAAATATCCCCTTGCAGATTCTAGAAAAAGAGTGTTTCCAAACTGCTGTATCAAAAGAAAGGTTCAACTCTGTTAGTTGAGGACACACATCTCAAGTTTGCTTCTGAGAATGCTTCTGTCTAGATTTTATGGGAAGATATTTCCTTTTTCACCATAGGCCTCAAAGCGCTTGAAATGTCCACTTGCATATAGTACAGAAAGAGTGTTTCAATCCTGCTCTGTGAAAGGGAATGTTCAGCTCTGTGACTTGAATGCAGATGTCACAAAGTTGTTTCTGAGAGTGCTTCTGTCTAGATTTTAGATGAAGATATTCCCGTTTCCAACGAAATCTTCACAGTTATCCAAATATCCACTTGCATATTCTACAGAAAGAGTGTTTCGAAATAGCTGTATGAAAAGAAAGGTTGAACTCTGTTAGTTGAGGACACCTATCACAAAGAAGTTTCTGAGAATGCTTCCGTCTAGATTTTATATGAAGATATTCCCGTTTCCAACGAAATCGTTAGAGCTATCCAAATATCCACATACAGATTCTATAAAAAGAGTGCTTCCAAACTGCTCTATCAAAAGAAAGTTTGAACTCTGTTAGTTGAGGACACACATCACAAAGAAGTTTCTGAGAATGCTTCTGTATAGATTTTTTATGAAGATATTACCGTTTATAACGAAATCTTGACAGTTATCCAAATGTCCACTTGCAGATTCTACAAAAAGTGTGTTTCCAAATTGCTGTATCAAAAGAAAGGTTGAACTCTGTTAGTTGAGGACACACATCACAAAGAAGTTTCTGAGAATGCTTCTGTCTAGATTTTATATGAAGATATTCCCGTTTCCAATGAAATCTTCACAGTTATCCAAATACCCACTTGCAGATTCTACAAAAAGACTGTTTCCAAACTGCTGTATCAAAAGAAAGGTTCAACTCTGTTAGTTGAGGACACACATCCCAAATTTGTTTCTGAGAATGCTTCTGTCTAGATTTTATATGGAGATATTCCCGTTTCCAACGAAATCATTAGAGGTATGCAGATATCCCCCTACAGATTCTGCAAAAAGACTGTTTCCAAACAGCTCTATCAAAAGAAAGTATGAACTCTGTTAGCTGAGGACACACATCACAAAGAAGTGTCTGAGAATGCTTCTGTCTAGATTTTATACGAAGGTATTCCCGTTTCCAATGAAATCTTCACAGTTATCCAAATATCCACTTGCAGATTCTACAAAAAGAGAGTTTCCAAACTGCTCTATCAAAAGAAATGTTCAACTCTGTTAGTTGAGGACACACATATCAAATAAGTGTCTGAGAATCCTTCTGTCTCGTTTTTATGGGAAGATATTTCTGTTTTCACCCTAGGCCTGAATGCACTCGAAATGTCCACTTCCAGATTCTACAGAAAGAGTGTTTCAAACCTGGTCTATGAAAGGGAATGTTCCGCTCTGTGACTTGAATGCAGATATCACAAGGTAGTTTCTGACAGTGCTTCTGTCTAGATTTTAGATGAGGATATTGCCATTTCCAACGAAATCTTCACAGTTATCCAAATATGCACTCGCAGATTCTTCAAAAAGTGTGTTTCCAAGCAGCCATATCAAAAGAAAGGTTGAACTCTGTAAGTTGAGGACACTCATCACAAAGAGGTTGCTGAGAATGCTTCTGTCTAGATTTTATATGAAGATATTCACGTTTCCAATGAAATCTTCACAGTTCTCCAAATATCCACTTGCAGATTCTACAAAAAGGGCGTTTCCAAACTGCTGTATCAAAAGAAAGGTTGAACTCTGTTAGTTGAGGACACTCATCACCAAGTAGTTTCTGAGAATGATTCTGTCTAGATTTTATATGAAGATATTGCCGTTTCCAACGAAATCTTCACAGTTATCCAAATATGCACTTGCAGATTCTACAAAAAGAGTGTTTCCAAACTGCTGTAGCAAAAGAAAGGTTCAACTCTGTTAGTTGAAGACACACATCCCAAATTTGTTTCTGAGAATGATTGTGTGTAGATTTTATCGGAAGATATTTCCTTTTTCACCATAGGCCTGAATGCGCTTGAAATGTCCACTTCCAGATACTTTAGAAAGAGTGTTTCAAACCTGGTCTGTGAAAGGGAAAGTTCAGCACTGTGATTTGAATGCTGATATCCCAAAGTAGTTTCCGACAGTGCTTCTGTCTAGATTTTAGATGAAGTTATACCCGTTTCCAATGAAATCGTTATAGCTATCCAAATATCCACTTACAGATTCTACAAAAAGAGTGTTTCCAAACTGCTGTATCAAAAGAAAGGTTGAACTCTCTTAGTTGAGGACACACATCACAGAGAAGTTTCTGAGAATGCTTCTGTCTATATTTTATATGAAGATATTCCCGTTCCCAACAAAATCTTCACAGTTATCCAAATATCCACTTGCAGATTCTACAAAAAGTGTGTTTCCAAACTGCTATAACAAAAGAAAGGTTGAACTCTGTTAGGTGAGGACACTCATCACAAAGAAGTTTCTGAGAATGCTTCGTGTAGATTTTATATGAAGATATTTCCGTTTCCAACGAAATCGTTAGAAGTATGCAAATATCCCCGTACAGATTCTACAAAAAGAGTGTTTCCAAACTGCTCTATCAAAAGAAAGATTGAACTCTGTTAGTTGAGGACACACATCAGAAAGAAGTTTCTGAGAATGCTTCAGTCTAGATTTTATATGAAGATATTCCGGTTTCCAACGAAATCCTCACAGTTATCCAAATATCCACTTGCAGATTCTACAAAAGAGTGTTTCCAAACAGCTCTATAAAAAGAAAGTATGAACTCTGTTAGCTGAGGACACACATCACAAAGAAGTTTCTGAGAATGCTTCTGTCTAGATTTTATATGAAGATATTCCCGTTTCCAACAAAAGGTTCACAGTTATCCAAATATCCCCTTGCAGATTCTAGAAAAAGAGTGTTTCCAAACTGCTGTATCAAAAGAAAGGTTCAACTCTGTTAGTTGAGGACACACATCTCAAGTTTGCTTCTGAGAATGCTTCTGTCTAGATTTTATGGGAAGATATTTCCTTTTTCACCATAGGCCTCAAAGCGCTTGAAATGTCCACTTGCATATAGTACAGAAAGAGTGTTTCAATCCTGCTCTGTGAAAGGGAATGTTCAGCTCTGTGACTTGAATGCAGATGTCACAAAGTTGTTTCTGAGAGTGCTTCTGTCTAGATTTTAGATGAAGATATTCCCGTTTCCAACGAAATCTTCACAGTTATCCAAATATCCACTTGCATATTCTACAGAAAGAGTGTTTCGAAATAGCTGTATGAAAAGAAAGGTTGAACTCTGTTAGTTGAGGACACCTATCACAAAGAAGTTTCTGAGAATGCTTCCGTCTAGATTTTATATGAAGATATTCCCGTTTCCAACGAAATCGTTAGAGCTATCCAAATATCCACATACAGATTCTATAAAAAGAGTGCTTCCAAACTGCTCTATCAAAAGAAAGTTTGAACTCTGTTAGTTGAGGACACACATCACAAAGAAGTTTCTGAGAATGCTTCTGTATAGATTTTTTATGAAGATATTACCGTTTATAACGAAATCTTGACAGTTATCCAAATGTCCACTTGCAGATTCTACAAAAAGTGTGTTTCCAAATTGCTGTATCAAAAGAAAGGTTGAACTCTGTTAGTTGAGGACACACATCACAAAGAAGTTTCTGAGAATGCTTCTGTCTAGATTTTATATGAAGATATTCCCGTTTCCAATGAAATCTTCACAGTTATCCAAATACCCACTTGCAGATTCTACAAAAAGACTGTTTCCAAACTGCTGTATCAAAAGAAAGGTTCAACTCTGTTAGTTGAGGACACACATCCCAAATTTGTTTCTGAGAATGCTTCTGTCTAGATTTTATATGGAGATATTCCCGTTTCCAACGAAATCATTAGAGGTATGCAGATATCCCCCTACAGATTCTGCAAAAAGACTGTTTCCAAACAGCTCTATCAAAAGAAAGTATGAACTCTGTTAGCTGAGGACACACATCACAAAGAAGTGTCTGAGAATGCTTCTGTCTAGATTTTATACGAAGGTATTCCCGTTTCCAATGAAATCTTCACAGTTATCCAAATATCCACTTGCAGATTCTACAAAAAGAGAGTTTCCAAACTGCTCTATCAAAAGAAATGTTCAACTCTGTTAGTTGAGGACACACATATCAAATAAGTGTCTGAGAATCCTTCTGTCTCGTTTTTATGGGAAGATATTTCTGTTTTCACCCTAGGCCTGAATGCACTCGAAATGTCCACTTCCAGATTCTACAGAAAGAGTGTTTCAAACCTGGTCTATGAAAGGGAATGTTCCGCTCTGTGACTTGAATGCAGATATCACAAGGTAGTTTCTGACAGTGCTTCTGTCTAGATTTTAGATGAGGATATTGCCATTTCCAACGAAATCTTCACAGTTATCCAAATATGCACTCGCAGATTCTTCAAAAAGTGTGTTTCCAAGCAGCCATATCAAAAGAAAGGTTGAACTCTGTAAGTTGAGGACACTCATCACAAAGAGGTTGCTGAGAATGCTTCTGTCTAGATTTTATATGAAGATATTCACGTTTCCAATGAAATCTTCACAGTTCTCCAAATATCCACTTGCAGATTCTACAAAAAGGGCGTTTCCAAACTGCTGTATCAAAAGAAAGGTTGAACTCTGTTAGTTGAGGACACTCATCACCAAGTAGTTTCTGAGAATGATTCTGTCTAGATTTTATATGAAGATATTGCCGTTTCCAACGAAATCTTCACAGTTATCCAAATATGCACTTGCAGATTCTACAAAAAGAGTGTTTCCAAACTGCTGTAGCAAAAGAAAGGTTCAACTCTGTTAGTTGAAGACACACATCCCAAATTTGTTTCTGAGAATGATTGTGTGTAGATTTTATGGGAAGATATTTCCTTTTTCACCATAGGCCTGAATGCGCTTGAAATGTCCACTTCCAGATACTTTAGAAAGAGTGTTTCAAACCTGGTCTGTGAAAGGGAAAGTTCAGCACTGTGATTTGAATGCTGATATCCCAAAGTAGTTTCCGACAGTGCTTCTGTCTAGATTTTAGATGAAGTTATACCCGTTTCCAATGAAATCGTTATAGCTATCCAAATATCCACTTACAGATTCTACAAAAAGAGTGTTTCCAAACTGCTGTATCAAAAGAAAGGTTGAACTCTCTTAGTTGAGGACACACATCACAGAGAAGTTTCTGAGAATGCTTCTGTCTATATTTTATATGAAGATATTCCCGTTCCCAACAAAATCTTCACAGTTATCCAAATATCCACTTGCAGATTCTACAAAAAGTGTGTTTCCAAACTGCTATAACAAAAGAAAGGTTGAACTCTGTTAGGTGAGGACACTCATCACAAAGAAGTTTCTGAGAATGCTTCGTGTAGATTTTATATGAAGATATTTCCGTTTCCAACGAAATCGTTAGAAGTATGCAAATATCCCCGTACAGATTCTACAAAAAGAGTGTTTCCAAACTGCTCTATCAAAAGAAAGATTGAACTCTGTTAGTTGAGGACACACATCAGAAAGAAGTTTCTGAGAATGCTTCAGTCTAGATTTTATATGAAGATATTCCGGTTTCCAACGAAATCCTCACAGTTATCCAAATATCCACTTGCAGATTCTACAAAAGAGTGTTTCCAAACAGCTCTATAAAAAGAAAGTATGAACTCTGTTAGCTGAGGACACACATCACAAAGAAGTTTCTGAGAATGCTTCTGTCTAGATTTTATATGAAGATATTCCCGTTTCCAACAAAAGGTTCACAGTTATCCAAATATCCCCTTGCAGATTCTAGAAAAAGAGTGTTTCCAAACTGCTGTATCAAAAGAAAGGTTCAACTCTGTTAGTTGAGGACACACATCTCAAGTTTGCTTCTGAGAATGCTTCTGTCTAGATTTTATGGGAAGATATTTCCTTTTTCACCATAGGCCTCAAAGCGCTTGAAATGTCCACTTGCATATAGTACAGAAAGAGTGTTTCAATCCTGCTCTGTGAAAGGGAATGTTCAGCTCTGTGACTTGAATGCAGATGTCACAAAGTTGTTTCTGAGAGTGCTTCTGTCTAGATTTTAGATGAAGATATTCCCGTTTCCAACGAAATCTTCACAGTTATCCAAATATCCACTTGCATATTCTACAGAAAGAGTGTTTCGAAATAGCTGTATGAAAAGAAAGGTTGAACTCTGTTAGTTGAGGACACCTATCACAAAGAAGTTTCTGAGAATGCTTCCGTCTAGATTTTATATGAAGATATTCCCGTTTCCAACGAAATCGTTAGAGCTATCCAAATATCCACATACAGATTCTATAAAAAGAGTGCTTCCAAACTGCTCTATCAAAAGAAAGTTTGAACTCTGTTAGTTGAGGACACACATCACAAAGAAGTTTCTGAGAATGCTTCTGTATAGATTTTTTATGAAGATATTACCGTTTATAACGAAATCTTGACAGTTATCCAAATGTCCACTTGCAGATTCTACAAAAAGTGTGTTTCCAAATTGCTGTATCAAAAGAAAGGTTGAACTCTGTTAGTTGAGGACACACATCACAAAGAAGTTTCTGAGAATGCTTCTGTCTAGATTTTATATGAAGATATTCCCGTTTCCAATGAAATCTTCACAGTTATCCAAATACCCACTTGCAGATTCTACAAAAAGACTGTTTCCAAACTGCTGTATCAAAAGAAAGGTTCAACTCTGTTAGTTGAGGACACACATCCCAAATTTGTTTCTGAGAATGCTTCTGTCTAGATTTTATATGGAGATATTCCCGTTTCCAACGAAATCATTAGAGGTATGCAGATATCCCCCTACAGATTCTGCAAAAAGACTGTTTCCAAACAGCTCTATCAAAAGAAAGTATGAACTCTGTTAGCTGAGGACACACATCACAAAGAAGTGTCTGAGAATGCTTCTGTCTAGATTTTATACGAAGGTATTCCCGTTTCCAATGAAATCTTCACAGTTATCCAAATATCCACTTGCAGATTCTACAAAAAGAGAGTTTCCAAACTGCTCTATCAAAAGAAATGTTCAACTCTGTTAGTTGAGGACACACATATCAAATAAGTGTCTGAGAATCCTTCTGTCTCGTTTTTATGGGAAGATATTTCTGTTTTCACCCTAGGCCTGAATGCACTCGAAATGTCCACTTCCAGATTCTACAGAAAGAGTGTTTCAAACCTGGTCTATGAAAGGGAATGTTCCGCTCTGTGACTTGAATGCAGATATCACAAGGTAGTTTCTGACAGTGCTTCTGTCTAGATTTTAGATGAGGATATTGCCATTTCCAACGAAATCTTCACAGTTATCCAAATATGCACTCGCAGATTCTTCAAAAAGTGTGTTTCCAAGCAGCCATATCAAAAGAAAGGTTGAACTCTGTAAGTTGAGGACACTCATCACAAAGAGGTTGCTGAGAATGCTTCTGTCTAGATTTTATATGAAGATATTCACGTTTCCAATGAAATCTTCACAGTTCTCCAAATATCCACTTGCAGATTCTACAAAAAGGGCGTTTCCAAACTGCTGTATCAAAAGAAAGGTTGAACTCTGTTAGTTGAGGACACTCATCACCAAGTAGTTTCTGAGAATGATTCTGTCTAGATTTTATATGAAGATATTGCCGTTTCCAACGAAATCTTCACAGTTATCCAAATATGCACTTGCAGATTCTACAAAAAGAGTGTTTCCAAACTGCTGTAGCAAAAGAAAGGTTCAACTCTGTTAGTTGAAGACACACATCCCAAATTTGTTTCTGAGAATGATTGTGTGTAGATTTTATCGGAAGATATTTCCTTTTTCACCATAGGCCTGAATGCGCTTGAAATGTCCACTTCCAGATACTTTAGAAAGAGTGTTTCAAACCTGGTCTGTGAAAGGGAAAGTTCAGCACTGTGATTTGAATGCTGATATCCCAAAGTAGTTTCCGACAGTGCTTCTGTCTAGATTTTAGATGAAGTTATACCCGTTTCCAATGAAATCGTTATAGCTATCCAAATATCCACTTACAGATTCTACAAAAAGAGTGTTTCCAAACTGCTGTATCAAAAGAAAGGTTGAACTCTCTTAGTTGAGGACACACATCACAGAGAAGTTTCTGAGAATGCTTCTGTCTATATTTTATATGAAGATATTCCCGTTCCCAACAAAATCTTCACAGTTATCCAAATATCCACTTGCAGATTCTACAAAAAGTGTGTTTCCAAACTGCTATAACAAAAGAAAGGTTGAACTCTGTTAGGTGAGGACACTCATCACAAAGAAGTTTCTGAGAATGCTTCGTGTAGATTTTATATGAAGATATTTCCGTTTCCAACGAAATCGTTAGAAGTATGCAAATATCCCCGTACAGATTCTACAAAAAGAGTGTTTCCAAACTGCTCTATCAAAAGAAAGATTGAACTCTGTTAGTTGAGGACACACATCAGAAAGAAGTTTCTGAGAATGCTTCAGTCTAGATTTTATATGAAGATATTCCGGTTTCCAACGAAATCCTCACAGTTATCCAAATATCCACTTGCAGATTCTACAAAAGAGTGTTTCCAAACAGCTCTATAAAAAGAAAGTATGAACTCTGTTAGCTGAGGACACACATCACAAAGAAGTTTCTGAGAATGCTTCTGTCTAGATTTTATATGAAGATATTCCCGTTTCCAACAAAAGGTTCACAGTTATCCAAATATCCCCTTGCAGATTCTAGAAAAAGAGTGTTTCCAAACTGCTGTATCAAAAGAAAGGTTCAACTCTGTTAGTTGAGGACACACATCTCAAGTTTGCTTCTGAGAATGCTTCTGTCTAGATTTTATGGGAAGATATTTCCTTTTTCACCATAGGCCTCAAAGCGCTTGAAATGTCCACTTGCATATAGTACAGAAAGAGTGTTTCAATCCTGCTCTGTGAAAGGGAATGTTCAGCTCTGTGACTTGAATGCAGATGTCACAAAGTTGTTTCTGAGAGTGCTTCTGTCTAGATTTTAGATGAAGATATTCCCGTTTCCAACGAAATCTTCACAGTTATCCAAATATCCACTTGCATATTCTACAGAAAGAGTGTTTCGAAATAGCTGTATGAAAAGAAAGGTTGAACTCTGTTAGTTGAGGACACCTATCACAAAGAAGTTTCTGAGAATGCTTCCGTCTAGATTTTATATGAAGATATTCCCGTTTCCAACGAAATCGTTAGAGCTATCCAAATATCCACATACAGATTCTATAAAAAGAGTGCTTCCAAACTGCTCTATCAAAAGAAAGTTTGAACTCTGTTAGTTGAGGACACACATCACAAAGAAGTTTCTGAGAATGCTTCTGTATAGATTTTTTATGAAGATATTACCGTTTATAACGAAATCTTGACAGTTATCCAAATGTCCACTTGCAGATTCTACAAAAAGTGTGTTTCCAAATTGCTGTATCAAAAGAAAGGTTGAACTCTGTTAGTTGAGGACACACATCACAAAGAAGTTTCTGAGAATGCTTCTGTCTAGATTTTATATGAAGATATTCCCGTTTCCAATGAAATCTTCACAGTTATCCAAATACCCACTTGCAGATTCTACAAAAAGACTGTTTCCAAACTGCTGTATCAAAAGAAAGGTTCAACTCTGTTAGTTGAGGACACACATCCCAAATTTGTTTCTGAGAATGCTTCTGTCTAGATTTTATATGGAGATATTCCCGTTTCCAACGAAATCATTAGAGGTATGCAGATATCCCCCTACAGATTCTGCAAAAAGACTGTTTCCAAACAGCTCTATCAAAAGAAAGTATGAACTCTGTTAGCTGAGGACACACATCACAAAGAAGTGTCTGAGAATGCTTCTGTCTAGATTTTATACGAAGGTATTCCCGTTTCCAATGAAATCTTCACAGTTATCCAAATATCCACTTGCAGATTCTACAAAAAGAGAGTTTCCAAACTGCTCTATCAAAAGAAATGTTCAACTCTGTTAGTTGAGGACACACATATCAAATAAGTGTCTGAGAATCCTTCTGTCTCGTTTTTATGGGAAGATATTTCTGTTTTCACCCTAGGCCTGAATGCACTCGAAATGTCCACTTCCAGATTCTACAGAAAGAGTGTTTCAAACCTGGTCTATGAAAGGGAATGTTCCGCTCTGTGACTTGAATGCAGATATCACAAGGTAGTTTCTGACAGTGCTTCTGTCTAGATTTTAGATGAGGATATTGCCATTTCCAACGAAATCTTCACAGTTATCCAAATATGCACTCGCAGATTCTTCAAAAAGTGTGTTTCCAAGCAGCCATATCAAAAGAAAGGTTGAACTCTGTAAGTTGAGGACACTCATCACAAAGAGGTTGCTGAGAATGCTTCTGTCTAGATTTTATATGAAGATATTCACGTTTCCAATGAAATCTTCACAGTTCTCCAAATATCCACTTGCAGATTCTACAAAAAGGGCGTTTCCAAACTGCTGTATCAAAAGAAAGGTTGAACTCTGTTAGTTGAGGACACTCATCACCAAGTAGTTTCTGAGAATGATTCTGTCTAGATTTTATATGAAGATATTGCCGTTTCCAACGAAATCTTCACAGTTATCCAAATATGCACTTGCAGATTCTACAAAAAGAGTGTTTCCAAACTGCTGTAGCAAAAGAAAGGTTCAACTCTGTTAGTTGAAGACACACATCCCAAATTTGTTTCTGAGAATGATTGTGTGTAGATTTTATGGGAAGATATTTCCTTTTTCACCATAGGCCTGAATGCGCTTGAAATGTCCACTTCCAGATACTTTAGAAAGAGTGTTTCAAACCTGGTCTGTGAAAGGGAAAGTTCAGCACTGTGATTTGAATGCTGATATCCCAAAGTAGTTTCCGACAGTGCTTCTGTCTAGATTTTAGATGAAGTTATACCCGTTTCCAATGAAATCGTTATAGCTATCCAAATATCCACTTACAGATTCTACAAAAAGAGTGTTTCCAAACTGCTGTATCAAAAGAAAGGTTGAACTCTCTTAGTTGAGGACACACATCACAGAGAAGTTTCTGAGAATGCTTCTGTCTATATTTTATATGAAGATATTCCCGTTCCCAACAAAATCTTCACAGTTATCCAAATATCCACTTGCAGATTCTACAAAAAGTGTGTTTCCAAACTGCTATAGCAAAAGAAAGGTTGAACTCTGTTAGGTGAGGACACTCATCACAAAGAAGTTTCTGAGAATGCTTCGTGTAGATTTTATATGAAGATATTTCCGTTTCCAACGAAATCGTTAGAAGTATGCAAATATCCCCGTACAGATTCTACAAAAAGAGTGTTTCCAAACTGCTCTATCAAAAGAAAGATTGAACTCTGTTAGTTGAGGACACACATCAGAAAGAAGTTTCTGAGAATGCTTCAGTCTAGATTTTATATGAAGATATTCCGGTTTCCAACGAAATCCTCACAGTTATCCAAATATCCACTTGCAGATTCTACAAAAGAGTGTTTCCAAACAGCTCTATAAAAAGAAAGTATGAACTCTGTTAGCTGAGGACACACATCACAAAGAAGTTTCTGAGAATGCTTCTGTCTAGATTTTATATGAAGATATTCCCGTTTCCAACAAAAGGTTCACAGTTATCCAAATATCCCCTTGCAGATTCTAGAAAAAGAGTGTTTCCAAACTGCTGTATCAAAAGAAAGGTTCAACTCTGTTAGTTGAGGACACACATCTCAAGTTTGCTTCTGAGAATGCTTCTGTCTAGATTTTATGGGAAGATATTTCCTTTTTCACCATAGGCCTCAAAGCGCTTGAAATGTCCACTTGCATATAGTACAGAAAGAGTGTTTCAATCCTGCTCTGTGAAAGGGAATGTTCAGCTCTGTGACTTGAATGCAGATGTCACAAAGTTGTTTCTGAGAGTGCTTCTGTCTAGATTTTAGATGAAGATATTCCCGTTTCCAACGAAATCTTCACAGTTATCCAAATATCCACTTGCATATTCTACAGAAAGAGTGTTTCGAAATAGCTGTATGAAAAGAAAGGTTGAACTCTGTTAGTTGAGGACACCTATCACAAAGAAGTTTCTGAGAATGCTTCCGTCTAGATTTTATATGAAGATATTCCCGTTTCCAACGAAATCGTTAGAGCTATCCAAATATCCACATACAGATTCTATAAAAAGAGTGCTTCCAAACTGCTCTATCAAAAGAAAGTTTGAACTCTGTTAGTTGAGGACACACATCACAAAGAAGTTTCTGAGAATGCTTCTGTATAGATTTTTTATGAAGATATTACCGTTTATAACGAAATCTTGACAGTTATCCAAATGTCCACTTGCAGATTCTACAAAAAGTGTGTTTCCAAATTGCTGTATCAAAAGAAAGGTTGAACTCTGTTAGTTGAGGACACACATCACAAAGAAGTTTCTGAGAATGCTTCTGTCTAGATTTTATATGAAGATATTCCCGTTTCCAATGAAATCTTCACAGTTATCCAAATACCCACTTGCAGATTCTACAAAAAGACTGTTTCCAAACTGCTGTATCAAAAGAAAGGTTCAACTCTGTTAGTTGAGGACACACATCCCAAATTTGTTTCTGAGAATGCTTCTGTCTAGATTTTATATGGAGATATTCCCGTTTCCAACGAAATCATTAGAGGTATGCAGATATCCCCCTACAGATTCTGCAAAAAGACTGTTTCCAAACAGCTCTATCAAAAGAAAGTATGAACTCTGTTAGCTGAGGACACACATCACAAAGAAGTGTCTGAGAATGCTTCTGTCTAGATTTTATACGAAGGTATTCCCGTTTCCAATGAAATCTTCACAGTTATCCAAATATCCACTTGCAGATTCTACAAAAAGAGAGTTTCCAAACTGCTCTATCAAAAGAAATGTTCAACTCTGTTAGTTGAGGACACACATATCAAATAAGTGTCTGAGAATCCTTCTGTCTCGTTTTTATGGGAAGATATTTCTGTTTTCACCCTAGGCCTGAATGCACTCGAAATGTCCACTTCCAGATTCTACAGAAAGAGTGTTTCAAACCTGGTCTATGAAAGGGAATGTTCCGCTCTGTGACTTGAATGCAGATATCACAAGGTAGTTTCTGACAGTGCTTCTGTCTAGATTTTAGATGAGGATATTGCCATTTCCAACGAAATCTTCACAGTTATCCAAATATGCACTCGCAGATTCTTCAAAAAGTGTGTTTCCAAGCAGCCATATCAAAAGAAAGGTTGAACTCTGTAAGTTGAGGACACTCATCACAAAGAGGTTGCTGAGAATGCTTCTGTCTAGATTTTATATGAAGATATTCACGTTTCCAATGAAATCTTCACAGTTCTCCAAATATCCACTTGCAGATTCTACAAAAAGGGCGTTTCCAAACTGCTGTATCAAAAGAAAGGTTGAACTCTGTTAGTTGAGGACACTCATCACCAAGTAGTTTCTGAGAATGATTCTGTCTAGATTTTATATGAAGATATTGCCGTTTCCAACGAAATCTTCACAGTTATCCAAATATGCACTTGCAGATTCTACAAAAAGAGTGTTTCCAAACTGCTGTAGCAAAAGAAAGGTTCAACTCTGTTAGTTGAAGACACACATCCCAAATTTGTTTCTGAGAATGATTGTGTGTAGATTTTATCGGAAGATATTTCCTTTTTCACCATAGGCCTGAATGCGCTTGAAATGTCCACTTCCAGATACTTTAGAAAGAGTGTTTCAAACCTGGTCTGTGAAAGGGAAAGTTCAGCACTGTGATTTGAATGCTGATATCCCAAAGTAGTTTCCGACAGTGCTTCTGTCTAGATTTTAGATGAAGTTATACCCGTTTCCAATGAAATCGTTATAGCTATCCAAATATCCACTTACAGATTCTACAAAAAGAGTGTTTCCAAACTGCTGTATCAAAAGAAAGGTTGAACTCTCTTAGTTGAGGACACACATCACAGAGAAGTTTCTGAGAATGCTTCTGTCTATATTTTATATGAAGATATTCCCGTTTCCAACAAAATCTTCACAGTTATCCAAATATCCACTTGCAGATTCTACAAAAAGTGTGTTTCCAAACTGCTATAACAAAAGAAAGGTTGAACTCTGTTAGGTGAGGACACTCATCACAAAGAAGTTTCTGAGAATGCTTCGTGTAGATTTTATATGAAGATATTTCCGTTTCCAACGAAATCGTTAGAAGTATGCAAATATCCCCGTACAGATTCTACAAAAAGAGTGTTTCCAAACTGCTCTATCAAAAGAAAGATTGAACTCTGTTAGTTGAGGACACACATCAGAAAGAAGTTTCTGAGAATGCTTCAGTCTAGATTTTATATGAAGATATTCCGGTTTCCAACGAAATCCTCACAGTTATCCAAATATCCACTTGCAGATTCTACAAAAGAGTGTTTCCAAACAGCTCTATAAAAAGAAAGTATGAACTCTGTTAGCTGAGGACACACATCACAAAGAAGTTTCTGAGAATGCTTCTGTCTAGATTTTATATGAAGATATTCCCGTTTCCAACAAAAGGTTCACAGTTATCCAAATATCCCCTTGCAGATTCTAGAAAAAGAGTGTTTCCAAACTGCTGTATCAAAAGAAAGGTTCAACTCTGTTAGTTGAGGACACACATCTCAAGTTTGCTTCTGAGAATGCTTCTGTCTAGATTTTATGGGAAGATATTTCCTTTTTCACCATAGGCCTCAAAGCGCTTGAAATGTCCACTTGCATATAGTACAGAAAGAGTGTTTCAATCCTGCTCTGTGAAAGGGAATGTTCAGCTCTGTGACTTGAATGCAGATGTCACAAAGTTGTTTCTGAGAGTGCTTCTGTCTAGATTTTAGATGAAGATATTCCCGTTTCCAACGAAATCTTCACAGTTATCCAAATATCCACTTGCATATTCTACAGAAAGAGTGTTTCGAAATAGCTGTATGAAAAGAAAGGTTGAACTCTGTTAGTTGAGGACACCTATCACAAAGAAGTTTCTGAGAATGCTTCCGTCTAGATTTTATATGAAGATATTCCCGTTTCCAACGAAATCGTTAGAGCTATCCAAATATCCACATACAGATTCTATAAAAAGAGTGCTTCCAAACTGCTCTATCAAAAGAATGTTTGAACTCTGTTAGTTGAGGACACACATCACAAAGAAGTTTCTGAGAATGCTTCTGTATAGATTTTTTATGAAGATATTACCGTTTATAACGAAATCTTGACAGTTATCCAAATGTCCACTTGCAGATTCTACAAAAAGTGTGTTTCCAAATTGCTGTATCAAAAGAAAGGTTGAACTCTGTTAGTTGAGGACACACATCACAAAGAAGTTTCTGAGAATGCTTCTGTCTAGATTTTATATGAAGATATTCCCGTTTCCAATGAAATCTTCACAGTTATCCAAATACCCACTTGCAGATTCTACAAAAAGACTGTTTCCAAACTGCTGTATCAAAAGAAAGGTTCAACTCTGTTAGTTGAGGACACACATCCCAAATTTGTTTCTGAGAATGCTTCTGTCTAGATTTTATATGGAGATATTCCCGTTTCCAACGAAATCATTAGAGGTATGCAGATATCCCCCTACAGATTCTGCAAAAAGACTGTTTCCAAACAGCTCTATCAAAAGAAAGTATGAACTCTGTTAGCTGAGGACACACATCACAAAGAAGTGTCTGAGAATGCTTCTGTCTAGATTTTATACGAAGGTATTCCCGTTTCCAATGAAATCTTCACAGTTATCCAAATATCCACTTGCAGATTCTACAAAAAGAGAGTTTCCAAACTGCTCTATCAAAAGAAATGTTCAACTCTGTTAGTTGAGGACACACATATCAAATAAGTGTCTGAGAATCCTTCTGTCTCGTTTTTATGGGAAGATATTTCTGTTTTCACCCTAGGCCTGAATGCACTCGAAATGTCCACTTCCAGATTCTACAGAAAGAGTGTTTCAAACCTGGTCTATGAAAGGGAATGTTCCGCTCTGTGACTTGAATGCAGATATCACAAGGTAGTTTCTGACAGTGCTTCTGTCTAGATTTTAGATGAGGATATTGCCATTTCCAACGAAATCTTCCCAGTTATCCAAATATGCACTCGCAGATTCTTCAAAAAGTGTGTTTCCAAGCAGCCATATCAAAAGAAAGGTTGAACTCTGTAAGTTGAGGACACTCATCACAAAGAGGTTGCTGAGAATGCTTCTGTCTAGATTTTATATGAAGATATTCACGTTTCCAATGAAATCTTCACAGTTCTCCAAATATCCACTTGCAGATTCTACAAAAAGGGCGTTTCCAAACTGCTGTATCAAAAGAAAGGTTGAACTCTGTTAGTTGAGGACACTCATCACCAAGTAGTTTCTGAGAATGATTCTGTCTAGATTTTATATGAAGATATTGCCGTTTCCAACGAAATCTTCACAGTTATCCAAATATGCACTTGCAGATTCTACAAAAAGAGTGTTTCCAAACTGCTGTAGCAAAAGAAAGGTTCAACTCTGTTAGTTGAAGACACACATCCCAAATTTGTTTCTGAGAATGATTGTGTGTAGATTTTATCGGAAGATATTTCCTTTTTCACCATAGGCCTGAATGCGCTTGAAATGTCCACTTCCAGATACTTTAGAAAGAGTGTTTCAAACCTGGTCTGTGAAAGGGAAAGTTCAGCACTGTGATTTGAATGCTGATATCCCAAAGTAGTTTCCGACAGTGCTTCTGTCTAGATTTTAGATGAAGTTATACCCGTTTCCAATGAAATCGTTATAGCTATCCAAATATCCACTTACAGATTCTACAAAAAGAGTGTTTCCAAACTGCTGTATCAAAAGAAAGGTTGAACTCTCTTAGTTGAGGACACACATCACAGAGAAGTTTCTGAGAATGCTTCTGTCTATATTTTATATGAAGATATTCCCGTTCCCAACAAAATCTTCACAGTTATCCAAATATCCACTTGCAGATTCTACAAAAAGTGTGTTTCCAAACTGCTATAACAAAAGAAAGGTTGAACTCTGTTAGGTGAGGACACTCATCACAAAGAAGTTTCTGAGAATGCTTCGTGTAGATTTTATATGAAGATATTTCCGTTTCCAACGAAATCGTTAGAAGTATGCAAATATCCCCGTACAGATTCTACAAAAAGAGTGTTTCCAAACTGCTCTATCAAAAGAAAGATTGAACTCTGTTAGTTGAGGACACACATCAGAAAGAAGTTTCTGAGAATGCTTCAGTCTAGATTTTATATGAAGATATTCCGGTTTCCAACGAAATCCTCACAGTTATCCAAATATCCACTTGCAGATTCTACAAAAGAGTGTTTCCAAACAGCTCTATAAAAAGAAAGTATGAACTCTGTTAGCTGAGGACACACATCACAAAGAAGTTTCTGAGAATGCTTCTGTCTAGATTTTATATGAAGATATTCCCGTTTCCAACAAAAGGTTCACAGTTATCCAAATATCCCCTTGCAGATTCTAGAAAAAGAGTGTTTCCAAACTGCTGTATCAAAAGAAAGGTTCAACTCTGTTAGTTGAGGACACACATCTCAAGTTTGCTTCTGAGAATGCTTCTGTCTAGATTTTATGGGAAGATATTTCCTTTTTCACCATAGGCCTCAAAGCGCTTGAAATGTCCACTTGCATATAGTACAGAAAGAGTGTTTCAATCCTGCTCTGTGAAAGGGAATGTTCAGCTCTGTGACTTGAATGCAGATGTCACAAAGTTGTTTCTGAGAGTGCTTCTGTCTAGATTTTAGATGAAGATATTCCCGTTTCCAACGAAATCTTCACAGTTATCCAAATATCCACTTGCATATTCTACAGAAAGAGTGTTTCGAAATAGCTGTATGAAAAGAAAGGTTGAACTCTGTTAGTTGAGGACACCTATCACAAAGAAGTTTCTGAGAATGCTTCCGTCTAGATTTTATATGAAGATATTCCCGTTTCCAACGAAATCGTTAGAGCTATCCAAATATCCACATACAGATTCTATAAAAAGAGTGCTTCCAAACTGCTCTATCAAAAGAATGTTTGAACTCTGTTAGTTGAGGACACACATCACAAAGAAGTTTCTGAGAATGCTTCTGTATAGATTTTTTATGAAGATATTACCGTTTATAACGAAATCTTGACAGTTATCCAAATGTCCACTTGCAGATTCTACAAAAAGTGTGTTTCCAAATTGCTGTATCAAAAGAAAGGTTGAACTCTGTTAGTTGAGGACACACATCACAAAGAAGTTTCTGAGAATGCTTCTGTCTAGATTTTATATGAAGATATTCCCGTTTCCAATGAAATCTTCACAGTTATCCAAATACCCACTTGCAGATTCTACAAAAAGACTGTTTCCAAACTGCTGTATCAAAAGAAAGGTTCAACTCTGTTAGTTGAGGACACACATCCCAAATTTGTTTCTGAGAATGCTTCTGTCTAGATTTTATATGGAGATATTCCCGTTTCCAACGAAATCATTAGAGGTATGCAGATATCCCCCTACAGATTCTGCAAAAAGACTGTTTCCAAACAGCTCTATCAAAAGAAAGTATGAACTCTGTTAGCTGAGGACACACATCACAAAGAAGTGTCTGAGAATGCTTCTGTCTAGATTTTATACGAAGGTATTCCCGTTTCCAATGAAATCTTCACAGTTATCCAAATATCCACTTGCAGATTCTACAAAAAGAGAGTTTCCAAACTGCTCTATCAAAAGAAATGTTCAACTCTGTTAGTTGAGGACACACATATCAAATAAGTGTCTGAGAATCCTTCTGTCTCGTTTTTATGGGAAGATATTTCTGTTTTCACCCTAGGCCTGAATGCACTCGAAATGTCCACTTCCAGATTCTACAGAAAGAGTGTTTCAAACCTGGTCTATGAAAGGGAATGTTCCGCTCTGTGACTTGAATGCAGATATCACAAGGTAGTTTCTGACAGTGCTTCTGTCTAGATTTTAGATGAGGATATTGCCATTTCCAACGAAATCTTCACAGTTATCCAAATATGCACTCGCAGATTCTTCAAAAAGTGTGTTTCCAAGCAGCCATATCAAAAGAAAGGTTGAACTCTGTAAGTTGAGGACACTCATCACAAAGAGGTTGCTGAGAATGCTTCTGTCTAGATTTTATATGAAGATATTCACGTTTCCAATGAAATCTTCACAGTTCTCCAAATATCCACTTGCAGATTCTACAAAAAGGGCGTTTCCAAACTGCTGTATCAAAAGAAAGGTTGAACTCTGTTAGTTGAGGACACTCATCACCAAGTAGTTTCTGAGAATGATTCTGTCTAGATTTTATATGAAGATATTGCCGTTTCCAACGAAATCTTCACAGTTATCCAAATATGCACTTGCAGATTCTACAAAAAGAGTGTTTCCAAACTGCTGTAGCAAAAGAAAGGTTCAACTCTGTTAGTTGAAGACACACATCCCAAATTTGTTTCTGAGAATGATTGTGTGTAGATTTTATCGGAAGATATTTCCTTTTTCACCATAGGCCTGAATGCGCTTGAAATGTCCACTTCCAGATACTTTAGAAAGAGTGTTTCAAACCTGGTCTGTGAAAGGGAAAGTTCAGCACTGTGATTTGAATGCTGATATCCCAAAGTAGTTTCCGACAGTGCTTCTGTCTAGATTTTAGATGAAGTTATACCCGTTTCCAATGAAATCGTTATAGCTATCCAAATATCCACTTACAGATTCTACAAAAAGAGTGTTTCCAAACTGCTGTATCAAAAGAAAGGTTGAACTCTCTTAGTTGAGGACACACATCACAGAGAAGTTTCTGAGAATGCTTCTGTCTATATTTTATATGAAGATATTCCCGTTCCCAACAAAATCTTCACAGTTATCCAAATATCCACTTGCAGATTCTACAAAAAGTGTGTTTCCAAACTGCTATAACAAAAGAAAGGTTGAACTCTGTTAGGTGAGGACACTCATCACAAAGAAGTTTCTGAGAATGCTTCGTGTAGATTTTATATGAAGATATTTCCGTTTCCAACGAAATCGTTAGAAGTATGCAAATATCCCCGTACAGATTCTACAAAAAGAGTGTTTCCAAACTGCTCTATCAAAAGAAAGATTGAACTCTGTTAGTTGAGGACACACATCAGAAAGAAGTTTCTGAGAATGCTTCAGTCTAGATTTTATATGAAGATATTCCGGTTTCCAACGAAATCCTCACAGTTATCCAAATATCCACTTGCAGATTCTACAAAAGAGTGTTTCCAAACAGCTCTATAAAAAGAAAGTATGAACTCTGTTAGCTGAGGACACACATCACAAAGAAGTTTCTGAGAATGCTTCTGTCTAGATTTTATATGAAGATATTCCCGTTTCCAACAAAAGGTTCACAGTTATCCAAATATCCCCTTGCAGATTCTAGAAAAAGAGTGTTTCCAAACTGCTGTATCAAAAGAAAGGTTCAACTCTGTTAGTTGAGGACACACATCTCAAGTTTGCTTCTGAGAATGCTTCTGTCTAGATTTTATGGGAAGATATTTCCTTTTTCACCATAGGCCTCAAAGCGCTTGAAATGTCCACTTGCATATAGTACAGAAAGAGTGTTTCAATCCTGCTCTGTGAAAGGGAATGTTCAGCTCTGTGACTTGAATGCAGATGTCACAAAGTTGTTTCTGAGAGTGCTTCTGTCTAGATTTTAGATGAAGATATTCCCGTTTCCAACGAAATCTTCACAGTTATCCAAATATCCACTTGCATATTCTACAGAAAGAGTGTTTCGAAATAGCTGTATGAAAAGAAAGGTTGAACTCTGTTAGTTGAGGACACCTATCACAAAGAAGTTTCTGAGAATGCTTCCGTCTAGATTTTATATGAAGATATTCCCGTTTCCAACGAAATCGTTAGAGCTATCCAAATATCCACATACAGATTCTATAAAAAGAGTGCTTCCAAACTGCTCTATCAAAAGAATGTTTGAACTCTGTTAGTTGAGGACACACATCACAAAGAAGTTTCTGAGAATGCTTCTGTATAGATTTTTTATGAAGATATTACCGTTTATAACGAAATCTTGACAGTTATCCAAATGTCCACTTGCAGATTCTACAAAAAGTGTGTTTCCAAATTGCTGTATCAAAAGAAAGGTTGAACTCTGTTAGTTGAGGACACACATCACAAAGAAGTTTCTGAGAATGCTTCTGTCTAGATTTTATATGAAGATATTCCCGTTTCCAATGAAATCTTCACAGTTATCCAAATACCCACTTGCAGATTCTACAAAAAGACTGTTTCCAAACTGCTGTATCAAAAGAAAGGTTCAACTCTGTTAGTTGAGGACACACATCCCAAATTTGTTTCTGAGAATGCTTCTGTCTAGATTTTATATGGAGATATTCCCGTTTCCAACGAAATCATTAGAGGTATGCAGATATCCCCCTACAGATTCTGCAAAAAGACTGTTTCCAAACAGCTCTATCAAAAGAAAGTATGAACTCTGTTAGCTGAGGACACACATCACAAAGAAGTGTCTGAGAATGCTTCTGTCTAGATTTTATACGAAGGTATTCCCGTTTCCAATGAAATCTTCACAGTTATCCAAATATCCACTTGCAGATTCTACAAAAAGAGAGTTTCCAAACTGCTCTATCAAAAGAAATGTTCAACTCTGTTAGTTGAGGACACACATATCAAATAAGTGTCTGAGAATCCTTCTGTCTCGTTTTTATGGGAAGATATTTCTGTTTTCACCCTAGGCCTGAATGCACTCGAAATGTCCACTTCCAGATTCTACAGAAAGAGTGTTTCAAACCTGGTCTATGAAAGGGAATGTTCCGCTCTGTGACTTGAATGCAGATATCACAAGGTAGTTTCTGACAGTGCTTCTGTCTAGATTTTAGATGAGGATATTGCCATTTCCAACGAAATCTTCACAGTTATCCAAATATGCACTCGCAGATTCTTCAAAAAGTGTGTTTCCAAGCAGCCATATCAAAAGAAAGGTTGAACTCTGTAAGTTGAGGACACTCATCACAAAGAGGTTGCTGAGAATGCTTCTGTCTAGATTTTATATGAAGATATTCACGTTTCCAATGAAATCTTCACAGTTCTCCAAATATCCACTTGCAGATTCTACAAAAAGGGCGTTTCCAAACTGCTGTATCAAAAGAAAGGTTGAACTCTGTTAGTTGAGGACACTCATCACCAAGTAGTTTCTGAGAATGATTCTGTCTAGATTTTATATGAAGATATTGCCGTTTCCAACGAAATCTTCACAGTTATCCAAATATGCACTTGCAGATTCTACAAAAAGAGTGTTTCCAAACTGCTGTAGCAAAAGAAAGGTTCAACTCTGTTAGTTGAAGACACACATCCCAAATTTGTTTCTGAGAATGATTGTGTGTAGATTTTATCGGAAGATATTTCCTTTTTCACCATAGGCCTGAATGCGCTTGAAATGTCCACTTCCAGATACTTTAGAAAGAGTGTTTCAAACCTGGTCTGTGAAAGGGAAAGTTCAGCACTGTGATTTGAATGCTGATATCCCAAAGTAGTTTCCGACAGTGCTTCTGTCTAGATTTTAGATGAAGTTATACCCGTTTCCAATGAAATCGTTATAGCTATCCAAATATCCACTTACAGATTCTACAAAAAGAGTGTTTCCAAACTGCTGTATCAAAAGAAAGGTTGAACTCTCTTAGTTGAGGACACACATCACAGAGAAGTTTCTGAGAATGCTTCTGTCTATATTTTATATGAAGATATTCCCGTTCCCAACAAAATCTTCACAGTTATCCAAATATCCACTTGCAGATTCTACAAAAAGTGTGTTTCCAAACTGCTATAACAAAAGAAAGGTTGAACTCTGTTAGGTGAGGACACTCATCACAAAGAAGTTTCTGAGAATGCTTCGTGTAGATTTTATATGAAGATATTTCCGTTTCCAACGAAATCGTTAGAAGTATGCAAATATCCCCGTACAGATTCTACAAAAAGAGTGTTTCCAAACTGCTCTATCAAAAGAAAGATTGAACTCTGTTAGTTGAGGACACACATCAGAAAGAAGTTTCTGAGAATGCTTCAGTCTAGATTTTATATGAAGATATTCCGGTTTCCAACGAAATCCTCACAGTTATCCAAATATCCACTTGCAGATTCTACAAAAGAGTGTTTCCAAACAGCTCTATAAAAAGAAAGTATGAACTCTGTTAGCTGAGGACACACATCACAAAGAAGTTTCTGAGAATGCTTCTGTCTAGATTTTATATGAAGATATTCCCGTTTCCAACAAAAGGTTCACAGTTATCCAAATATCCCCTTGCAGATTCTAGAAAAAGAGTGTTTCCAAACTGCTGTATCAAAAGAAAGGTTCAACTCTGTTAGTTGAGGACACACATCTCAAGTTTGCTTCTGAGAATGCTTCTGTCTAGATTTTATGGGAAGATATTTCCTTTTTCACCATAGGCCTCAAAGCGCTTGAAATGTCCACTTGCATATAGTACAGAAAGAGTGTTTCAATCCTGCTCTGTGAAAGGGAATGTTCAGCTCTGTGACTTGAATGCAGATGTCACAAAGTTGTTTCTGAGAGTGCTTCTGTCTAGATTTTAGATGAAGATATTCCCGTTTCCAACGAAATCTTCACAGTTATCCAAATATCCACTTGCATATTCTACAGAAAGAGTGTTTCAAAATAGCTGTATGAAAAGAAAGGTTGAACTCTGTTAGTTGAGGACACCTATCACAAAGAAGTTTCTGAGAATGCTTCCGTCTAGATTTTATATGAAGATATTCCCGTTTCCAACGAAATCGTTAGAGCTATCCAAATATCCACATACAGATTCTATAAAAAGAGTGCTTCCAAACTGCTCTATCAAAAGAAAGTTTGAACTCTGTTAGTTGAGGACACACATCACAAAGAAGTTTCTGAGAATGCTTCTGTATAGATTTTTTATGAAGATATTACCGTTTATAACGAAATCTTGACAGTTATCCAAATGTCCACTTGCAGATTCTACAAAAAGTGTGTTTCCAAATTGCTGTATCAAAAGAAAGGTTGAACTCTGTTAGTTGAGGACACACATCACAAAGAAGTTTCTGAGAATGCTTCTGTCTAGATTTTATATGAAGATATTCCCGTTTCCAATGAAATCTTCACAGTTATCCAAATACCCACTTGCAGATTCTACAAAAAGACTGTTTCCAAACTGCTGTATCAAAAGAAAGGTTCAACTCTGTTAGTTGAGGACACACATCCCAAATTTGTTTCTGAGAATGCTTCTGTCTAGATTTTATATGGAGATATTCCCGTTTCCAACGAAATCATTAGAGGTATGCAGATATCCCCCTACAGATTCTGCAAAAAGACTGTTTCCAAACAGCTCTATCAAAAGAAAGTATGAACTCTGTTAGCTGAGGACACACATCACAAAGAAGTGTCTGAGAATGCTTCTGTCTAGATTTTATACGAAGGTATTCCCGTTTCCAATGAAATCTTCACAGTTATCCAAATATCCACTTGCAGATTCTACAAAAAGAGAGTTTCCAAACTGCTCTATCAAAAGAAATGTTCAACTCTGTTAGTTGAGGACACACATATCAAATAAGTGTCTGAGAATCCTTCTGTCTCGTTTTTATGGGAAGATATTTCTGTTTTCACCCTAGGCCTGAATGCACTCGAAATGTCCACTTCCAGATTCTACAGAAAGAGTGTTTCAAACCTGGTCTATGAAAGGGAATGTTCCGCTCTGTGACTTGAATGCAGATATCACAAGGTAGTTTCTGACAGTGCTTCTGTCTAGATTTTAGATGAGGATATTGCCATTTCCAACGAAATCTTCCCAGTTATCCAAATATGCACTCGCAGATTCTTCAAAAAGTGTGTTTCCAAGCAGCCATATCAAAAGAAAGGTTGAACTCTGTAAGTTGAGGACACTCATCACAAAGAGGTTGCTGAGAATGCTTCTGTCTAGATTTTATATGAAGATATTCACGTTTCCAATGAAATCTTCACAGTTCTCCAAATATCCACTTGCAGATTCTACAAAAAGGGCGTTTCCAAACTGCTGTATCAAAAGAAAGGTTGAACTCTGTTAGTTGAGGACACTCATCACCAAGTAGTTTCTGAGAATGATTCTGTCTAGATTTTATATGAAGATATTGCCGTTTCCAACGAAATCTTCACAGTTATCCAAATATGCACTTGCAGATTCTACAAAAAGAGTGTTTCCAAACTGCTGTAGCAAAAGAAAGGTTCAACTCTGTTAGTTGAAGACACACATCCCAAATTTGTTTCTGAGAATGATTGTGTGTAGATTTTATCGGAAGATATTTCCTTTTTCACCATAGGCCTGAATGCGCTTGAAATGTCCACTTCCAGATACTTTAGAAAGAGTGTTTCAAACCTGGTCTGTGAAAGGGAAAGTTCAGCACTGTGATTTGAATGCTGATATCCCAAAGTAGTTTCCGACAGTGCTTCTGTCTAGATTTTAGATGAAGTTATACCCGTTTCCAATGAAATCGTTATAGCTATCCAAATATCCACTTACAGATTCTACAAAAAGAGTGTTTCCAAACTGCTGTATCAAAAGAAAGGTTGAACTCTCTTAGTTGAGGACACACATCACAGAGAAGTTTCTGAGAATGCTTCTGTCTATATTTTATATGAAGATATTCCCGTTTCCAACAAAATCTTCACAGTTATCCAAATATCCACTTGCAGATTCTACAAAAAGTGTGTTTCCAAACTGCTATAACAAAAGAAAGGTTGAACTCTGTTAGGTGAGGACACTCATCACAAAGAAGTTTCTGAGAATGCTTCGTGTAGATTTTATATGAAGATATTTCCGTTTCCAACGAAATCGTTAGAAGTATGCAAATATCCCCGTACAGATTCTACAAAAAGAGTGTTTCCAAACTGCTCTATCAAAAGAAAGATTGAACTCTGTTAGTTGAGGACACACATCAGAAAGAAGTTTCTGAGAATGCTTCAGTCTAGATTTTATATGAAGATATTCCGGTTTCCAACGAAATCCTCACAGTTATCCAAATATCCACTTGCAGATTCTACAAAAGAGTGTTTCCAAACAGCTCTATAAAAAGAAAGTATGAACTCTGTTAGCTGAGGACACACATCACAAAGAAGTTTCTGAGAATGCTTCTGTCTAGATTTTATATGAAGATATTCCCGTTTCCAACAAAAGGTTCACAGTTATCCAAATATCCCCTTGCAGATTCTAGAAAAAGAGTGTTTCCAAACTGCTGTATCAAAAGAAAGGTTCAACTCTGTTAGTTGAGGACACACATCTCAAGTTTGCTTCTGAGAATGCTTCTGTCTAGATTTTATGGGAAGATATTTCCTTTTTCACCATAGGCCTCAAAGCGCTTGAAATGTCCACTTGCATATAGTACAGAAAGAGTGTTTCAATCCTGCTCTGTGAAAGGGAATGTTCAGCTCTGTGACTTGAATGCAGATGTCACAAAGTTGTTTCTGAGAGTGCTTCTGTCTAGATTTTAGATGAAGATATTCCCGTTTCCAACGAAATCTTCACAGTTATCCAAATATCCACTTGCATATTATACAGAAAGAGTGTTTCGAAATAGCTGTATGAAAAGAAAGGTTGAACTCTGTTAGTTGAGGACACCTATCACAAAGAAGTTTCTGAGAATGCTTCCGTCTAGATTTTATATGAAGATATTCCCGTTTCCAACGAAATCGTTAGAGCTATCCAAATATCCACATACAGATTCTATAAAAAGAGTGCTTCCAAACTGCTCTATCAAAAGAATGTTTGAACTCTGTTAGTTGAGGACACACATCACAAAGAAGTTTCTGAGAATGCTTCTGTATAGATTTTTTATGAAGATATTACCGTTTATAACGAAATCTTGACAGTTATCCAAATGTCCACTTGCAGATTCTACAAAAAGTGTGTTTCCAAATTGCTGTATCAAAAGAAAGGTTGAACTCTGTTAGTTGAGGACACACATCACAAAGAAGTTTCTGAGAATGCTTCTGTCTAGATTTTATATGAAGATATTCCCGTTTCCAATGAAATCTTCACAGTTATCCAAATACCCACTTGCAGATTCTACAAAAAGACTGTTTCCAAACTGCTGTATCAAAAGAAAGGTTCAACTCTGTTAGTTGAGGACACACATCCCAAATTTGTTTCTGAGAATGCTTCTGTCTAGATTTTATATGGAGATATTCCCGTTTCCAACGAAATCATTAGAGGTATGCAGATATCCCCCTACAGATTCTGCAAAAAGACTGTTTCCAAACAGCTCTATCAAAAGAAAGTATGAACTCTGTTAGCTGAGGACACACATCACAAAGAAGTGTCTGAGAATGCTTCTGTCTAGATTTTATACGAAGGTATTCCCGTTTCCAATGAAATCTTCACAGTTATCCAAATATCCACTTGCAGATTCTACAAAAAGAGAGTTTCCAAACTGCTCTATCAAAAGAAATGTTCAACTCTGTTAGTTGAGGACACACATATCAAATAAGTGTCTGAGAATCCTTCTGTCTCGTTTTTATGGGAAGATATTTCTGTTTTCACCCTAGGCCTGAATGCACTCGAAATGTCCACTTCCAGATTCTACAGAAAGAGTGTTTCAAACCTGGTCTATGAAAGGGAATGTTCCGCTCTGTGACTTGAATGCAGATATCACAAGGTAGTTTCTGACAGTGCTTCTGTCTAGATTTTAGATGAGGATATTGCCATTTCCAACGAAATCTTCCCAGTTATCCAAATATGCACTCGCAGATTCTTCAAAAAGTGTGTTTCCAAGCAGCCATATCAAAAGAAAGGTTGAACTCTGTAAGTTGAGGACACTCATCACAAAGAGGTTGCTGAGAATGCTTCTGTCTAGATTTTATATGAAGATATTCACGTTTCCAATGAAATCTTCACAGTTCTCCAAATATCCACTTGCAGATTCTACAAAAAGGGCGTTTCCAAACTGCTGTATCAAAAGAAAGGTTGAACTCTGTTAGTTGAGGACACTCATCACCAAGTAGTTTCTGAGAATGATTCTGTCTAGATTTTATATGAAGATATTGCCGTTTCCAACGAAATCTTCACAGTTATCCAAATATGCACTTGCAGATTCTACAAAAAGAGTGTTTCCAAACTGCTGTAGCAAAAGAAAGGTTCAACTCTGTTAGTTGAAGACACACATCCCAAATTTGTTTCTGAGAATGATTGTGTGTAGATTTTATCGGAAGATATTTCCTTTTTCACCATAGGCCTGAATGCGCTTGAAATGTCCACTTCCAGATACTTTAGAAAGAGTGTTTCAAACCTGGTCTGTGAAAGGGAAAGTTCAGCACTGTGATTTGAATGCTGATATCCCAAAGTAGTTTCCGACAGTGCTTCTGTCTAGATTTTAGATGAAGTTATACCCGTTTCCAATGAAATCGTTATAGCTATCCAAATATCCACTTACAGATTCTACAAAAAGAGTGTTTCCAAACTGCTGTATCAAAAGAAAGGTTGAACTCTCTTAGTTGAGGACACACATCACAGAGAAGTTTCTGAGAATGCTTCTGTCTATATTTTATATGAAGATATTCCCGTTCCCAACAAAATCTTCACAGTTATCCAAATATCCACTTGCAGATTCTACAAAAAGTGTGTTTCCAAACTGCTATAACAAAAGAAAGGTTGAACTCTGTTAGGTGAGGACACTCATCACAAAGAAGTTTCTGAGAATGCTTCGTGTAGATTTTATATGAAGATATTTCCGTTTCCAACGAAATCGTTAGAAGTATGCAAATATCCCCGTACAGATTCTACAAAAAGAGTGTTTCCAAACTGCTCTATCAAAAGAAAGATTGAACTCTGTTAGTTGAGGACACACATCAGAAAGAAGTTTCTGAGAATGCTTCAGTCTAGATTTTATATGAAGATATTCCGGTTTCCAACGAAATCCTCACAGTTATCCAAATATCCACTTGCAGATTCTACAAAAGAGTGTTTCCAAACAGCTCTATAAAAAGAAAGTATGAACTCTGTTAGCTGAGGACACACATCACAAAGAAGTTTCTGAGAATGCTTCTGTCTAGATTTTATATGAAGATATTCCCGTTTCCAACAAAAGGTTCACAGTTATCCAAATATCCCCTTGCAGATTCTAGAAAAAGAGTGTTTCCAAACTGCTGTATCAAAAGAAAGGTTCAACTCTGTTAGTTGAGGACACACATCTCAAGTTTGCTTCTGAGAATGCTTCTGTCTAGATTTTATGGGAAGATATTTCCTTTTTCACCATAGGCCTCAAAGCGCTTGAAATGTCCACTTGCATATAGTACAGAAAGAGTGTTTCAATCCTGCTCTGTGAAAGGGAATGTTCAGCTCTGTGACTTGAATGCAGATGTCACAAAGTTGTTTCTGAGAGTGCTTCTGTCTAGATTTTAGATGAAGATATTCCCGTTTCCAACGAAATCTTCACAGTTATCCAAATATCCACTTGCATATTCTACAGAAAGAGTGTTTCGAAATAGCTGTATGAAAAGAAAGGTTGAACTCTGTTAGTTGAGGACACCTATCACAAAGAAGTTTCTGAGAATGCTTCCGTCTAGATTTTATATGAAGATATTCCCGTTTCCAACGAAATCGTTAGAGCTATCCAAATATCCACATACAGATTCTATAAAAAGAGTGCTTCCAAACTGCTCTATCAAAAGAAAGTTTGAACTCTGTTAGTTGAGGACACACATCACAAAGAAGTTTCTGAGAATGCTTCTGTATAGATTTTTTATGAAGATATTACCGTTTATAACGAAATCTTGACAGTTATCCAAATGTCCACTTGCAGATTCTACAAAAAGTGTGTTTCCAAATTGCTGTATCAAAAGAAAGGTTGAACTCTGTTAGTTGAGGACACACATCACAAAGAAGTTTCTGAGAATGCTTCTGTCTAGATTTTATATGAAGATATTCCCGTTTCCAATGAAATCTTCACAGTTATCCAAATACCCACTTGCAGATTCTACAAAAAGACTGTTTCCAAACTGCTGTATCAAAAGAAAGGTTCAACTCTGTTAGTTGAGGACACACATCCCAAATTTGTTTCTGAGAATGCTTCTGTCTAGATTTTATATGGAGATATTCCCGTTTCCAACGAAATCATTAGAGGTATGCAGATATCCCCCTACAGATTCTGCAAAAAGACTGTTTCCAAACAGCTCTATCAAAAGAAAGTATGAACTCTGTTAGCTGAGGACACACATCACAAAGAAGTGTCTGAGAATGCTTCTGTCTAGATTTTATACGAAGGTATTCCCGTTTCCAATGAAATCTTCACAGTTATCCAAATATCCACTTGCAGATTCTACAAAAAGAGAGTTTCCAAACTGCTCTATCAAAAGAAATGTTCAACTCTGTTAGTTGAGGACACACATATCAAATAAGTGTCTGAGAATCCTTCTGTCTCGTTTTTATGGGAAGATATTTCTGTTTTCACCCTAGGCCTGAATGCACTCGAAATGTCCACTTCCAGATTCTACAGAAAGAGTGTTTCAAACCTGGTCTATGAAAGGGAATGTTCCGCTCTGTGACTTGAATGCAGATATCACAAGGTAGTTTCTGACAGTGCTTCTGTCTAGATTTTAGATGAGGATATTGCCATTTCCAACGAAATCTTCACAGTTATCCAAATATGCACTCGCAGATTCTTCAAAAAGTGTGTTTCCAAGCAGCCATATCAAAAGAAAGGTTGAACTCTGTAAGTTGAGGACACTCATCACAAAGAGGTTGCTGAGAATGCTTCTGTCTAGATTTTATATGAAGATATTCACGTTTCCAATGAAATCTTCACAGTTCTCCAAATATCCACTTGCAGATTCTACAAAAAGGGCGTTTCCAAACTGCTGTATCAAAAGAAAGGTTGAACTCTGTTAGTTGAGGACACTCATCACCAAGTAGTTTCTGAGAATGATTCTGTCTAGATTTTATATGAAGATATTGCCGTTTCCAACGAAATCTTCACAGTTATCCAAATATGCACTTGCAGATTCTACAAAAAGAGTGTTTCCAAACTGCTGTAGCAAAAGAAAGGTTCAACTCTGTTAGTTGAAGACACACATCCCAAATTTGTTTCTGAGAATGATTGTGTGTAGATTTTATCGGAAGATATTTCCTTTTTCACCATAGGCCTGAATGCGCTTGAAATGTCCACTTCCAGATACTTTAGAAAGAGTGTTTCAAACCTGGTCTGTGAAAGGGAAAGTTCAGCACTGTGATTTGAATGCTGATATCCCAAAGTAGTTTCCGACAGTGCTTCTGTCTAGATTTTAGATGAAGTTATACCCGTTTCCAATGAAATCGTTATAGCTATCCAAATATCCACTTACAGATTCTACAAAAAGAGTGTTTCCAAACTGCTGTATCAAAAGAAAGGTTGAACTCTCTTAGTTGAGGACACACATCACAGAGAAGTTTCTGAGAATGCTTCTGTCTATATTTTATATGAAGATATTCCCGTTCCCAACAAAATCTTCACAGTTATCCAAATATCCACTTGCAGATTCTACAAAAAGTGTGTTTCCAAACTGCTATAACAAAAGAAAGGTTGAACTCTGTTAGGTGAGGACACTCATCACAAAGAAGTTTCTGAGAATGCTTCGTGTAGATTTTATATGAAGATATTTCCGTTTCCAACGAAATCGTTAGAAGTATGCAAATATCCCCGTACAGATTCTACAAAAAGAGTGTTTCCAAACTGCTCTATCAAAAGAAAGATTGAACTCTGTTAGTTGAGGACACACATCAGAAAGAAGTTTCTGAGAATGCTTCAGTCTAGATTTTATATGAAGATATTCCGGTTTCCAACGAAATCCTCACAGTTATCCAAATATCCACTTGCAGATTCTACAAAAGAGTGTTTCCAAACAGCTCTATAAAAAGAAAGTATGAACTCTGTTAGCTGAGGACACACATCACAAAGAAGTTTCTGAGAATGCTTCTGTCTAGATTTTATATGAAGATATTCCCGTTTCCAACAAAAGGTTCACAGTTATCCAAATATCCCCTTGCAGATTCTAGAAAAAGAGTGTTTCCAAACTGCTGTATCAAAAGAAAGGTTCAACTCTGTTAGTTGAGGACACACATCTCAAGTTTGCTTCTGAGAATGCTTCTGTCTAGATTTTATGGGAAGATATTTCCTTTTTCACCATAGGCCTCAAAGCGCTTGAAATGTCCACTTGCATATAGTACAGAAAGAGTGTTTCAATCCTGCTCTGTGAAAGGGAATGTTCAGCTCTGTGACTTGAATGCAGATGTCACAAAGTTGTTTCTGAGAGTGCTTCTGTCTAGATTTTAGATGAAGATATTCCCGTTTCCAACGAAATCTTCACAGTTATCCAAATATCCACTTGCATATTCTACAGAAAGAGTGTTTCGAAATAGCTGTATGAAAAGAAAGGTTGAACTCTGTTAGTTGAGGACACCTATCACAAAGAAGTTTCTGAGAATGCTTCCGTCTAGATTTTATATGAAGATATTCCCGTTTCCAACGAAATCGTTAGAGCTATCCAAATATCCACATACAGATTCTATAAAAAGAGTGCTTCCAAACTGCTCTATCAAAAGAAAGTTTGAACTCTGTTAGTTGAGGACACACATCACAAAGAAGTTTCTGAGAATGCTTCTGTATAGATTTTTTATGAAGATATTACCGTTTATAACGAAATCTTGACAGTTATCCAAATGTCCACTTGCAGATTCTACAAAAAGTGTGTTTCCAAATTGCTGTATCAAAAGAAAGGTTGAACTCTGTTAGTTGAGGACACACATCACAAAGAAGTTTCTGAGAATGCTTCTGTCTAGATTTTATATGAAGATATTCCCGTTTCCAATGAAATCTTCACAGTTATCCAAATACCCACTTGCAGATTCTACAAAAAGACTGTTTCCAAACTGCTGTATCAAAAGAAAGGTTCAACTCTGTTAGTTGAGGACACACATCCCAAATTTGTTTCTGAGAATGCTTCTGTCTAGATTTTATATGGAGATATTCCCGTTTCCAACGAAATCATTAGAGGTATGCAGATATCCCCCTACAGATTCTGCAAAAAGACTGTTTCCAAACAGCTCTATCAAAAGAAAGTATGAACTCTGTTAGCTGAGGACACACATCACAAAGAAGTGTCTGAGAATGCTTCTGTCTAGATTTTATACGAAGGTATTCCCGTTTCCAATGAAATCTTCACAGTTATCCAAATATCCACTTGCAGATTCTACAAAAAGAGAGTTTCCAAACTGCTCTATCAAAAGAAATGTTCAACTCTGTTAGTTGAGGACACACATATCAAATAAGTGTCTGAGAATCCTTCTGTCTCGTTTTTATGGGAAGATATTTCTGTTTTCACCCTAGGCCTGAATGCACTCGAAATGTCCACTTCCAGATTCTACAGAAAGAGTGTTTCAAACCTGGTCTATGAAAGGGAATGTTCCGCTCTGTGACTTGAATGCAGATATCACAAGGTAGTTTCTGACAGTGCTTCTGTCTAGATTTTAGATGAGGATATTGCCATTTCCAACGAAATCTTCACAGTTATCCAAATATGCACTCGCAGATTCTTCAAAAAGTGTGTTTCCAAGCAGCCATATCAAAAGAAAGGTTGAACTCTGTAAGTTGAGGACACTCATCACAAAGAGGTTGCTGAGAATGCTTCTGTCTAGATTTTATATGAAGATATTCACGTTTCCAATGAAATCTTCACAGTTCTCCAAATATCCACTTGCAGATTCTACAAAAAGGGCGTTTCCAAACTGCTGTATCAAAAGAAAGGTTGAACTCTGTTAGTTGAGGACACTCATCACCAAGTAGTTTCTGAGAATGATTCTGTCTAGATTTTATATGAAGATATTGCCGTTTCCAACGAAATCTTCACAGTTATCCAAATATGCACTTGCAGATTCTACAAAAAGAGTGTTTCCAAACTGCTGTAGCAAAAGAAAGGTTCAACTCTGTTAGTTGAAGACACACATCCCAAATTTGTTTCTGAGAATGATTGTGTGTAGATTTTATCGGAAGATATTTCCTTTTTCACCATAGGCCTGAATGCGCTTGAAATGTCCACTTCCAGATACTTTAGAAAGAGTGTTTCAAACCTGGTCTGTGAAAGGGAAAGTTCAGCACTGTGATTTGAATGCTGATATCCCAAAGTAGTTTCCGACAGTGCTTCTGTCTAGATTTTAGATGAAGTTATACCCGTTTCCAATGAAATCGTTATAGCTATCCAAATATCCACTTACAGATTCTACAAAAAGAGTGTTTCCAAACTGCTGTATCAAAAGAAAGGTTGAACTCTCTTAGTTGAGGACACACATCACAGAGAAGTTTCTGAGAATGCTTCTGTCTATATTTTATATGAAGATATTCCCGTTCCCAACAAAATCTTCACAGTTATCCAAATATCCACTTGCAGATTCTACAAAAAGTGTGTTTCCAAACTGCTATAACAAAAGAAAGGTTGAACTCTGTTAGGTGAGGACACTCATCACAAAGAAGTTTCTGAGAATGCTTCGTGTAGATTTTATATGAAGATATTTCCGTTTCCAACGAAATCGTTAGAAGTATGCAAATATCCCCGTACAGATTCTACAAAAAGAGTGTTTCCAAACTGCTCTATCAAAAGAAAGATTGAACTCTGTTAGTTGAGGACACACATCAGAAAGAAGTTTCTGAGAATGCTTCAGTCTAGATTTTATATGAAGATATTCCGGTTTCCAACGAAATCCTCACAGTTATCCAAATATCCACTTGCAGATTCTACAAAAGAGTGTTTCCAAACAGCTCTATAAAAAGAAAGTATGAACTCTGTTAGCTGAGGACACACATCACAAAGAAGTTTCTGAGAATGCTTCTGTCTAGATTTTATATGAAGATATTCCCGTTTCCAACAAAAGGTTCACAGTTATCCAAATATCCCCTTGCAGATTCTAGAAAAAGAGTGTTTCCAAACTGCTGTATCAAAAGAAAGGTTCAACTCTGTTAGTTGAGGACACACATCTCAAGTTTGCTTCTGAGAATGCTTCTGTCTAGATTTTATGGGAAGATATTTCCTTTTTCACCATAGGCCTCAAAGCGCTTGAAATGTCCACTTGCATATAGTACAGAAAGAGTGTTTCAATCCTGCTCTGTGAAAGGGAATGTTCAGCTCTGTGACTTGAATGCAGATGTCACAAAGTTGTTTCTGAGAGTGCTTCTGTCTAGATTTTAGATGAAGATATTCCCGTTTCCAACGAAATCTTCACAGTTATCCAAATATCCACTTGCATATTCTACAGAAAGAGTGTTTCGAAATAGCTGTATGAAAAGAAAGGTTGAACTCTGTTAGTTGAGGACACCTATCACAAAGAAGTTTCTGAGAATGCTTCCGTCTAGATTTTATATGAAGATATTCCCGTTTCCAACGAAATCGTTAGAGCTATCCAAATATCCACATACAGATTCTATAAAAAGAGTGCTTCCAAACTGCTCTATCAAAAGAAAGTTTGAACTCTGTTAGTTGAGGACACACATCACAAAGAAGTTTCTGAGAATGCTTCTGTATAGATTTTTTATGAAGATATTACCGTTTATAACGAAATCTTGACAGTTATCCAAATGTCCACTTGCAGATTCTACAAAAAGTGTGTTTCCAAATTGCTGTATCAAAAGAAAGGTTGAACTCTGTTAGTTGAGGACACACATCACAAAGAAGTTTCTGAGAATGCTTCTGTCTAGATTTTATATGAAGATATTCCCGTTTCCAATGAAATCTTCACAGTTATCCAAATACCCACTTGCAGATTCTACAAAAAGACTGTTTCCAAACTGCTGTATCAAAAGAAAGGTTCAACTCTGTTAGTTGAGGACACACATCCCAAATTTGTTTCTGAGAATGCTTCTGTCTAGATTTTATATGGAGATATTCCCGTTTCCAACGAAATCATTAGAGGTATGCAGATATCCCCCTACAGATTCTGCAAAAAGACTGTTTCCAAACAGCTCTATCAAAAGAAAGTATGAACTCTGTTAGCTGAGGACACACATCACAAAGAAGTGTCTGAGAATGCTTCTGTCTAGATTTTATACGAAGGTATTCCCGTTTCCAATGAAATCTTCACAGTTATCCAAATATCCACTTGCAGATTCTACAAAAAGAGAGTTTCCAAACTGCTCTATCAAAAGAAATGTTCAACTCTGTTAGTTGAGGACACACATATCAAATAAGTGTCTGAGAATCCTTCTGTCTCGTTTTTATGGGAAGATATTTCTGTTTTCACCCTAGGCCTGAATGCACTCGAAATGTCCACTTCCAGATTCTACAGAAAGAGTGTTTCAAACCTGGTCTATGAAAGGGAATGTTCCGCTCTGTGACTTGAATGCAGATATCACAAGGTAGTTTCTGACAGTGCTTCTGTCTAGATTTTAGATGAGGATATTGCCATTTCCAACGAAATCTTCACAGTTATCCAAATATGCACTCGCAGATTCTTCAAAAAGTGTGTTTCCAAGCAGCCATATCAAAAGAAAGGTTGAACTCTGTAAGTTGAGGACACTCATCACAAAGAGGTTGCTGAGAATGCTTCTGTCTAGATTTTATATGAAGATATTCACGTTTCCAATGAAATCTTCACAGTTCTCCAAATATCCACTTGCAGATTCTACAAAAAGGGCGTTTCCAAACTGCTGTATCAAAAGAAAGGTTGAACTCTGTTAGTTGAGGACACTCATCACCAAGTAGTTTCTGAGAATGATTCTGTCTAGATTTTATATGAAGATATTGCCGTTTCCAACGAAATCTTCACAGTTATCCAAATATGCACTTGCAGATTCTACAAAAAGAGTGTTTCCAAACTGCTGTAGCAAAAGAAAGGTTCAACTCTGTTAGTTGAAGACACACATCCCAAATTTGTTTCTGAGAATGATTGTGTGTAGATTTTATCGGAAGATATTTCCTTTTTCACCATAGGCCTGAATGCGCTTGAAATGTCCACTTCCAGATACTTTAGAAAGAGTGTTTCAAACCTGGTCTGTGAAAGGGAAAGTTCAGCACTGTGATTTGAATGCTGATATCCCAAAGTAGTTTCCGACAGTGCTTCTGTCTAGATTTTAGATGAAGTTATACCCGTTTCCAATGAAATCGTTATAGCTATCCAAATATCCACTTACAGATTCTACAAAAAGAGTGTTTCCAAACTGCTGTATCAAAAGAAAGGTTGAACTCTCTTAGTTGAGGACACACATCACAGAGAAGTTTCTGAGAATGCTTCTGTCTATATTTTATATGAAGATATTCCCGTTCCCAACAAAATCTTCACAGTTATCCAAATATCCACTTGCAGATTCTACAAAAAGTGTGTTTCCAAACTGCTATAACAAAAGAAAGGTTGAACTCTGTTAGGTGAGGACACTCATCACAAAGAAGTTTCTGAGAATGCTTCGTGTAGATTTTATATGAAGATATTTCCGTTTCCAACGAAATCGTTAGAAGTATGCAAATATCCCCGTACAGATTCTACAAAAAGAGTGTTTCCAAACTGCTCTATCAAAAGAAAGATTGAACTCTGTTAGTTGAGGACACACATCAGAAAGAAGTTTCTGAGAATGCTTCAGTCTAGATTTTATATGAAGATATTCCGGTTTCCAACGAAATCCTCACAGTTATCCAAATATCCACTTGCAGATTCTACAAAAGAGTGTTTCCAAACAGCTCTATAAAAAGAAAGTATGAACTCTGTTAGCTGAGGACACACATCACAAAGAAGTTTCTGAGAATGCTTCTGTCTAGATTTTATATGAAGATATTCCCGTTTCCAACAAAAGGTTCACAGTTATCCAAATATCCCCTTGCAGATTCTAGAAAAAGAGTGTTTCCAAACTGCTGTATCAAAAGAAAGGTTCAACTCTGTTAGTTGAGGACACACATCTCAAGTTTGCTTCTGAGAATGCTTCTGTCTAGATTTTATGGGAAGATATTTCCTTTTTCACCATAGGCCTCAAAGCGCTTGAAATGTCCACTTGCATATAGTACAGAAAGAGTGTTTCAATCCTGCTCTGTGAAAGGGAATGTTCAGCTCTGTGACTTGAATGCAGATGTCACAAAGTTGTTTCTGAGAGTGCTTCTGTCTAGATTTTAGATGAAGATATTCCCGTTTCCAACGAAATCTTCACAGTTATCCAAATATCCACTTGCATATTCTACAGAAAGAGTGTTTCGAAATAGCTGTATGAAAAGAAAGGTTGAACTCTGTTAGTTGAGGACACCTATCACAAAGAAGTTTCTGAGAATGCTTCCGTCTAGATTTTATATGAAGATATTCCCGTTTCCAACGAAATCGTTAGAGCTATCCAAATATCCACATACAGATTCTATAAAAAGAGTGCTTCCAAACTGCTCTATCAAAAGAAAGTTTGAACTCTGTTAGTTGAGGACACACATCACAAAGAAGTTTCTGAGAATGCTTCTGTATAGATTTTTTATGAAGATATTACCGTTTATAACGAAATCTTGACAGTTATCCAAATGTCCACTTGCAGATTCTACAAAAAGTGTGTTTCCAAATTGCTGTATCAAAAGAAAGGTTGAACTCTGTTAGTTGAGGACACACATCACAAAGAAGTTTCTGAGAATGCTTCTGTCTAGATTTTATATGAAGATAATCCCGTTTCCAATGAAATCTTCACAGTTATCCAAATACCCACTTGCAGATTCTACAAAAAGACTGTTTCCAAACTGCTGTATCAAAAGAAAGGTTCAACTCTGTTAGTTGAGGACACACATCCCAAATTTGTTTCTGAGAATGCTTCTGTCTAGATTTTATATGGAGATATTCCCGTTTCCAACGAAATCATTAGAGGTATGCAGATATCCCCCTACAGATTCTGCAAAAAGACTGTTTCCAAACAGCTCTATCAAAAGAAAGTATGAACTCTGTTAGCTGAGGACACACATCACAAAGAAGTGTCTGAGAATGCTTCTGTCTAGATTTTATACGAAGGTATTCCCGTTTCCAATGAAATCTTCACAGTTATCCAAATATCCACTTGCAGATTCTACAAAAAGAGAGTTTCCAAACTGCTCTATCAAAAGAAATGTTCAACTCTGTTAGTTGAGGACACACATATCAAATAAGTGTCTGAGAATCCTTCTGTCTCGTTTTTATGGGAAGATATTTCTGTTTTCACCCTAGGCCTGAATGCACTCGAAATGTCCACTTCCAGATTCTACAGAAAGAGTGTTTCAAACCTGGTCTATGAAAGGGAATGTTCCGCTCTGTGACTTGAATGCAGATATCACAAGGTAGTTTCTGACAGTGCTTCTGTCTAGATTTTAGATGAGGATATTGCCATTTCCAACGAAATCTTCACAGTTATCCAAATATGCACTCGCAGATTCTTCAAAAAGTGTGTTTCCAAGCAGCCATATCAAAAGAAAGGTTGAACTCTGTAAGTTGAGGACACTCATCACAAAGAGGTTGCTGAGAATGCTTCTGTCTAGATTTTATATGAAGATATTCACGTTTCCAATGAAATCTTCACAGTTCTCCAAATATCCACTTGCAGATTCTACAAAAAGGGCGTTTCCAAACTGCTGTATCAAAAGAAAGGTTGAACTCTGTTAGTTGAGGACACTCATCACCAAGTAGTTTCTGAGAATGATTCTGTCTAGATTTTATATGAAGATATTGCCGTTTCCAACGAAATCTTCACAGTTATCCAAATATGCACTTGCAGATTCTACAAAAAGAGTGTTTCCAAACTGCTGTAGCAAAAGAAAGGTTCAACTCTGTTAGTTGAAGACACACATCCCAAATTTGTTTCTGAGAATGATTGTGTGTAGATTTTATCGGAAGATATTTCCTTTTTCACCATAGGCCTGAATGCGCTTGAAATGTCCACTTCCAGATACTTTAGAAAGAGTGTTTCAAACCTGGTCTGTGAAAGGGAAAGTTCAGCACTGTGATTTGAATGCTGATATCCCAAAGTAGTTTCCGACAGTGCTTCTGTCTAGATTTTAGATGAAGTTATACCCGTTTCCAATGAAATCGTTATAGCTATCCAAATATCCACTTACAGATTCTACAAAAAGAGTGTTTCCAAACTGCTGTATCAAAAGAAAGGTTGAACTCTCTTAGTTGAGGACACACATCACAGAGAAGTTTCTGAGAATGCTTCTGTCTATATTTTATATGAAGATATTCCCGTTTCCAACAAAATCTTCACAGTTATCCAAATATCCACTTGCAGATTCTACAAAAAGTGTGTTTCCAAACTGCTATAACAAAAGAAAGGTTGAACTCTGTTAGGTGAGGACACTCATCACAAAGAAGTTTCTGAGAATGCTTCGTGTAGATTTTATATGAAGATATTTCCGTTTCCAACGAAATCGTTAGAGGTATGCAAATATCCCCGTACAGATTCTACAAAAAGAGTGTTTCCAAACTGCTCTATCAAAAGAAAGATTGAACTCTGTTAGTTGAGGACACACATCAGAAAGAAGTTTCTGAGAATGCTTCAGTCTAGATTTTATATGAAGATATTCCGGTTTCCAACGAAATCCTCACAGTTATCCAAATATCCACTTGCAGATTCTACAAAAGAGTGTTTCCAAACAGCTCTATAAAAAGAAAGTATGAACTCTGTTAGCTGAGGACACACATCACAAAGAAGTTTCTGAGAATGCTTCTGTCTAGATTTTATATGAAGATATTCCCGTTTCCAACAAAAGGTTCACAGTTATCCAAATATCCCCTTGCAGATTCTAGAAAAAGAGTGTTTCCAAACTGCTGTATCAAAAGAAAGGTTCAACTCTGTTAGTTGAGGACACACATCTCAAGTTTGCTTCTGAGAATGCTTCTGTCTAGATTTTATGGGAAGATATTTCCTTTTTCACCATAGGCCTCAAAGCGCTTGAAATGTCCACTTGCATATAGTACAGAAAGAGTGTTTCAATCCTGCTCTGTGAAAGGGAATGTTCAGCTCTGTGACTTGAATGCAGATGTCACAAAGTTGTTTCTGAGAGTGCTTCTGTCTAGATTTTAGATGAAGATATTCCCGTTTCCAACGAAATCTTCACAGTTATCCAAATATCCACTTGCATATTCTACAGAAAGAGTGTTTCGAAATAGCTGTATGAAAAGAAAGGTTGAACTCTGTTAGTTGAGGACACCTATCACAAAGAAGTTTCTGAGAATGCTTCCGTCTAGATTTTATATGAAGATATTCCCGTTTCCAACGAAATCGTTAGAGCTATCCAAATATCCACATACAGATTCTATAAAAAGAGTGCTTCCAAACTGCTCTATCAAAAGAATGTTTGAACTCTGTTAGTTGAGGACACACATCACAAAGAAGTTTGTGAGAATGCTTCTGTATAGATTTTTTATGAAGATATTACCGTTTATAACGAAATCTTGACAGTTATCCAAATGTCCACTTGCAGATTCTACAAAAAGTGTGTTTCCAAATTGCTGTATCAAAAGAAAGGTTGAACTCTGTTAGTTGAGGACACACATCACAAAGAAGTTTCTGAGAATGCTTCTGTCTAGATTTTATATGAAGATATTCCCGTTTCCAATGAAATCTTCACAGTTATCCAAATACCCACTTGCAGATTCTACAAAAAGATTGTTTCCAAACTGCTGTATCAAAAGAAAGGTTCAACTCTGTTAGTTGAGGACACACATCCCAAATTTGTTTCTGAGAATGCTTCTGTCTAGATTTTATATGGAGATATTCCTGTTTCCAACGAAATCATTAGAGGTATGCAGATATCCCCCTACAGATTCTGCAAAAAGACTGTTTCCAAACAGCTCTATCAAAAGAAAGTATGAACTCTGTTAGCTGAGGACACACATCACAAAGAAGTGTCTGAGAATGCTTCTGTCTAGATTTTATACGAAGGTATTCCCGTTTCCAATGAAATCTTCACAGTTATCCAAATATCCACTTGCAGATTCTACAAAAAGAGAGTTTCCAAACTGCTCTATCAAAAGAAATGTTCAACTCTGTTAGTTGAGGACACACATATCAAATAAGTGTCTGAGAATCCTTCTGTCTCGTTTTTATGGGAAGATATTTCTGTTTTCACCCTAGGCCTGAATGCACTCGAAATGTCCACTTCCAGATTCTACAGAAAGAGTGTTTCAAACCTGGTCTATGAAAGGGAATGTTCCGCTCTGTGACTTGAATGCAGATATCACAAGGTAGTTTCTGACAGTGCTTCTGTCTAGATTTTAGATGAGGATATTGCCATTTCCAACGAAATCTTCACAGTTATCCAAATATGCACTCGCAGATTCTTCAAAAAGTGTGTTTCCAAGCAGCCATATCAAAAGAAAGGTTGAACTCTGTAAGTTGAGGACACTCATCACAAAGAGGTTGCTGAGAATGCTTCTGTCTAGATTTTATATGAAGATATTCACGTTTCCAATGAAATCTTCACAGTTCTCCAAATATCCACTTGCAGATTCTACAAAAAGGGCGTTTCCAAACTGCTGTATCAAAAGAAAGGTTGAACTCTGTTAGTTGAGGACACTCATCACCAAGTAGTTTCTGAGAATGATTCTGTCTAGATTTTATATGAAGATATTGCCGTTTCCAACGAAATCTTCACAGTTATCCAAATATGCACTTGCAGATTCTACAAAAAGAGTGTTTCCAAACTGCTGTAGCAAAAGAAAGGTTCAACTCTGTTAGTTGAAGACACACATCCCAAATTTGTTTCTGAGAATGATTGTGTGTAGATTTTATCGGAAGATATTTCCTTTTTCACCATAGGCCTGAATGCGCTTGAAATGTCCACTTCCAGATACTTTAGAAAGAGTGTTTCAAACCTGGTCTGTGAAAGGGAAAGTTCAGCACTGTGATTTGAATGCTGATATCCCAAAGTAGTTTCCGACAGTGCTTCTGTCTAGATTTTAGATGAAGTTATACCCGTTTCCAATGAAATCGTTATAGCTATCCAAATATCCACTTACAGATTCTACAAAAAGAGTGTTTCCAAACTGCTGTATCAAAAGAAAGGTTGAACTCTCTTAGTTGAGGACACACATCACAGAGAAGTTTCTGAGAATGCTTCTGTCTATATTTTATATGAAGATATTCCCGTTTCCAACAAAATCTTCACAGTTATCCAAATATCCACTTGCAGATTCTACAAAAAGTGTGTTTCCAAACTGCTATAACAAAAGAAAGGTTGAACTCTGTTAGGTGAGGACACTCATCACAAAGAAGTTTCTGAGAATGCTTCGTGTAGATTTTATATGAAGATATTTCCGTTTCCAACGAAATCGTTAGAGGTATGCAAATATCCCCGTACAGATTCTACAAAAAGAGTGTTTCCAAACTGCTCTATCAAAAGAAAGATTGAACTCTGTTAGTTGAGGACACACATCAGAAAGAAGTTTCTGAGAATGCTTCAGTCTAGATTTTATATGAAGATATTCCGGTTTCCAACGAAATCTTCACAGTTATCCAAATATCCACTTGCAGATTCTACAAAAGAGTGTTTCCAAACAGCTCTATAAAAAGAAAGTATGAACTCTGTTAGCTGAGGACACACATCACAAAGAAGTTTCTGAGAAAGCTTCTGTCTAGATTTTATATGAAGATATTCCCGTTTCCAACAAAAGGTTCACAGTTATCCAAATATCCCCTTGCAGATTCTAGAAAAAGAGTGTTTCCAAACTGCTGTATCAAAAGAAAGGTTCAACTCTGTTAGTTGAGGACACACATCTCAAGTTTGCTTCTGAGAATGCTTCTGTCTAGATTTTATGGGAAGATATTTCCTTTTTCACCATAGGCCTCAAAGCGCTTGAAATGTCCACTTGCATATAGTACAGAAAGAGTGTTTCAATCCTGCTCTGTGAAAGGGAATGTTCAGCTCTGTGACTTGAATGCAGATGTCACAAAGTTGTTTCTGAGAGTGCTTCTGTCTAGATTTTAGATGAAGATATTCCCGTTTCCAACGAAATCTTCACAGTTATCCAAATATCCACTTGCATATTCTACAGAAAGAGTGTTTCGAAATAGCTGTATGAAAAGAAAGGTTGAACTCTGTTAGTTGAGGACACCTATCACAAAGAAGTTTCTGAGAATGCTTCCGTCTAGATTTTATATGAAGATATTCCCGTTTCCAACGAAATCGTTAGAGCTATCCAAATATCCACATACAGATTCTATAAAAAGAGTGCTTCCAAACTGCTCTATCAAAAGAAAGTTTGAACTCTGTTAGTTGAGGACACACATCACAAAGAAGTTTGTGAGAATGCTTCTGTATAGATTTTTTATGAAGATATTACCGTTTATAACGAAATCTTGACAGTTATCCAAATGTCCACTTGCAGATTCTACAAAAAGTGTGTTTCCAAATTGCTGTATCAAAAGAAAGGTTGAACTCTGTTAGTTGAGGACACACATCACAAAGAAGTTTCTGAGAATGCTTCTGTCTAGATTTTATATGAAGATATTCCCGTTTCCAATGAAATCTTCACAGTTATCCAAATACCCACTTGCAGATTCTACAAAAAGACTGTTTCCAAACTGCTGTATCAAAAGAAAGGTTCAACTCTGTTAGTTGAGGACACACATCCCAAATTTGTTTCTGAGAATGCTTCTGTCTAGATTTTATATGGAGATATTCCCGTTTCCAACGAAATCATTAGAGGTATGCAGATATCCCCCTACAGATTCTGCAAAAAGACTGTTTCCAAACAGCTCTATCAAAAGAAAGTATGAACTCTGTTAGCTGAGGACACACATCACAAAGAAGTGTCTGAGAATGCTTCTGTCTAGATTTTATACGAAGGTATTCCCGTTTCCAATGAAATCTTCACAGTTATCCAAATATCCACTTGCAGATTCTACAAAAAGAGAGTTTCCAAACTGCTCTATCAAAAGAAATGTTCAACTCTGTTAGTTGAGGACACACATATCAAATAAGTGTCTGAGAATCCTTCTGTCTCGTTTTTATGGGAAGATATTTCTGTTTTCACCCTAGGCCTGAATGCACTCGAAATGTCCACTTCCAGATTCTACAGAAAGAGTGTTTCAAACCTGGTCTATGAAAGGGAATGTTCCGCTCTGTGACTTGAATGCAGATATCACAAGGTAGTTTCTGACAGTGCTTCTGTCTAGATTTTAGATGAGGATATTGCCATTTCCAACGAAATCTTCACAGTTATCCAAATATGCACTCGCAGATTCTTCAAAAAGTGTGTTTCCAAGCAGCCATATCAAAAGAAAGGTTGAACTCTGTAAGTTGAGGACACTCATCACAAAGAGGTTGCTGAGAATGCTTCTGTCTAGATTTTATATGAAGATATTCACGTTTCCAATGAAATCTTCACAGTTCTCCAAATATCCACTTGCAGATTCTACAAAAAGGGCGTTTCCAAACTGCTGTATCAAAAGAAAGGTTGAACTCTGTTAGTTGAGGACACTCATCACCAAGTAGTTTCTGAGAATGATTCTGTCTAGATTTTATATGAAGATATTGCCGTTTCCAACGAAATCTTCACAGTTATCCAAATATGCACTTGCAGATTCTACAAAAAGAGTGTTTCCAAACTGCTGTAGCAAAAGAAAGGTTCAACTCTGTTAGTTGAAGACACACATCCCAAATTTGTTTCTGAGAATGATTGTGTGTAGATTTTATCGGAAGATATTTCCTTTTTCACCATAGGCCTGAATGCGCTTGAAATGTCCACTTCCAGATACTTTAGAAAGAGTGTTTCAAACCTGGTCTGTGAAAGGGAAAGTTCAGCACTGTGATTTGAATGCTGATATCCCAAAGTAGTTTCCGACAGTGCTTCTGTCTAGATTTTAGATGAAGTTATACCCGTTTCCAATGAAATCGTTATAGCTATCCAAATATCCACTTACAGATTCTACAAAAAGAGTGTTTCCAAACTGCTGTATCAAAAGAAAGGTTGAACTCTCTTAGTTGAGGACACACATCACAGAGAAGTTTCTGAGAATGCTTCTGTCTATATTTTATATGAAGATATTCCCGTTTCCAACAAAATCTTCACAGTTATCCAAATATCCACTTGCAGATTCTACAAAAAGTGTGTTTCCAAACTGCTATAACAAAAGAAAGGTTGAACTCTGTTAGGTGAGGACACTCATCACAAAGAAGTTTCTGAGAATGCTTCGTGTAGATTTTATATGAAGATATTTCCGTTTCCAACGAAATCGTTAGAAGTATGCAAATATCCCCGTACAGATTCTACAAAAAGAGTGTTTCCAAACTGCTCTATCAAAAGAAAGATTGAACTCTGTTAGTTGAGGACACACATCAGAAAGAAGTTTCTGAGAATGCTTCAGTCTAGATTTTATATGAAGATATTCCGGTTTCCAACGAAATCCTCACAGTTATCCAAATATCCACTTGCAGATTCTACAAAAGAGTGTTTCCAAACAGCTCTATAAAAAGAAAGTATGAACTCTGTTAGCTGAGGACACACATCACAAAGAAGTTTCTGAGAATGCTTCTGTCTAGATTTTATATGAAGATATTCCCGTTTCCAACAAAAGGTTCACAGTTATCCAAATATCCCCTTGCAGATTCTAGAAAAAGAGTGTTTCCAAACTGCTGTATCAAAAGAAAGGTTCAACTCTGTTAGTTGAGGACACACATCTCAAGTTTGCTTCTGAGAATGCTTCTGTCTAGATTTTATGGGAAGATATTTCCTTTTTCACCATAGGCCTCAAAGCGCTTGAAATGTCCACTTGCATATAGTACAGAAAGAGTGTTTCAATCCTGCTCTGTGAAAGGGAATGTTCAGCTCTGTGACTTGAATGCAGATGTCACAAAGTTGTTTCTGAGAGTGCTTCTGTCTAGATTTTAGATGAAGATATTCCCGTTTCCAACGAAATCTTCACAGTTATCCAAATATCCACTTGCATATTCTACAGAAAGAGTGTTTCGAAATAGCTGTATGAAAAGAAAGGTTGAACTCTGTTAGTTGAGGACACCTATCACAAAGAAGTTTCTGAGAATGCTTCCGTCTAGATTTTATATGAAGATATTCCCGTTTCCAACGAAATCGTTAGAGCTATCCAAATATCCACATACAGATTCTATAAAAAGAGTGCTTCCAAACTGCTCTATCAAAAGAATGTTTGAACTCTGTTAGTTGAGGACACACATCACAAAGAAGTTTCTGAGAATGCTTCTGTATAGATTTTTTATGAAGATATTACCGTTTATAACGAAATCTTGACAGTTATCCAAATGTCCACTTGCAGATTCTACAAAAAGTGTGTTTCCAAATTGCTGTATCAAAAGAAAGGTTGAACTCTGTTAGTTGAGGACACACATCACAAAGAAGTTTCTGAGAATGCTTCTGTCTAGATTTTATATGAAGATATTCCCGTTTCCAATGAAATCTTCACAGTTATCCAAATACCCACTTGCAGATTCTACAAAAAGACTGTTTCCAAACTGCTGTATCAAAAGAAAGGTTCAACTCTGTTAGTTGAGGACACACATCCCAAATTTGTTTCTGAGAATGCTTCTGTCTAGATTTTATATGGAGATATTCCCGTTTCCAACGAAATCATTAGAGGTATGCAGATATCCCCCTACAGATTCTGCAAAAAGACTGTTTCCAAACAGCTCTATCAAAAGAAAGTATGAACTCTGTTAGCTGAGGACACACATCACAAAGAAGTGTCTGAGAATGCTTCTGTCTGGATTTTATACGAAGGTATTCCCGTTTCCAATGAAATCTTCACAGTTATCCAAATATCCACTTGCAGATTCTACAAAAAGAGAGTTTCCAAACTGCTCTATCAAAAGAAATGTTCAACTCTGTTAGTTGAGGACACACATATCAAATAAGTGTCTGAGAATCCTTCTGTCTCGTTTTTATGGGAAGATATTTCTGTTTTCACCCTAGGCCTGAATGCACTCGAAATGTCCACTTCCAGATTCTACAGAAAGAGTGTTTCAAACCTGGTCTATGAAAGGGAATGTTCCGCTCTGTGACTTGAATGCAGATATCACAAGGTAGTTTCTGACAGTGCTTCTGTCTAGATTTTAGATGAGGATATTGCCATTTCCAACGAAATCTTCACAGTTATCCAAATATGCACTCGCAGATTCTTCAAAAAGTGTGTTTCCAAGCAGCCATATCAAAAGAAAGGTTGAACTCTGTAAGTTGAGGACACTCATCACAAAGAGGTTGCTGAGAATGCTTCTGTCTAGATTTTATATGAAGATATTCACGTTTCCAATGAAATCTTCACAGTTCTCCAAATATCCACTTGCAGATTCTACAAAAAGGGCGTTTCCAAACTGCTGTATCAAAAGAAAGGTTGAACTCTGTTAGTTGAGGACACTCATCACCAAGTAGTTTCTGAGAATGATTCTGTCTAGATTTTATATGAAGATATTGCCGTTTCCAACGAAATCTTCACAGTTATCCAAATATGCACTTGCAGATTCTACAAAAAGAGTGTTTCCAAACTGCTGTAGCAAAAGAAAGGTTCAACTCTGTTAGTTGAAGACACACATCCCAAATTTGTTTCTGAGAATGATTGTGTGTAGATTTTATCGGAAGATATTTCCTTTTTCACCATAGGCCTGAATGCGCTTGAAATGTCCACTTCCAGATACTTTAGAAAGAGTGTTTCAAACCTGGTCTGTGAAAGGGAAAGTTCAGCACTGTGATTTGAATGCTGATATCCCAAAGTAGTTTCCGACAGTGCTTCTGTCTAGATTTTAGATGAAGTTATACCCGTTTCCAATGAAATCGTTATAGCTATCCAAATATCCACTTACAGATTCTACAAAAAGAGTGTTTCCAAACTGCTGTATCAAAAGAAAGGTTGAACTCTCTTAGTTGAGGACACACATCACAGAGAAGTTTCTGAGAATGCTTCTGTCTATATTTTATATGAAGATATTCCCGTTTCCAACAAAATCTTCACAGTTATCCAAATATCCACTTGCAGATTCTACAAAAAGTGTGTTTCCAAACTGCTATAACAAAAGAAAGGTTGAACTCTGTTAGGTGAGGACACTCATCACAAAGAAGTTTCTGAGAATGCTTCGTGTAGATTTTATATGAAGATATTTCCGTTTCCAACGAAATCGTTAGAAGTATGCAAATATCCCCGTACAGATTCTACAAAAAGAGTGTTTCCAAACTGCTCTATCAAAAGAAAGACTGAACTCTGTTAGTTGAGGACACACATCAGAAAGAAGTTTCTGAGAATGCTTCAGTCTAGATTTTATATGAAGATATTCCGGTTTCCAACGAAATCCTCACAGTTATCCAATTATCCACTTGCAGATTCTACAAAAGAGTGTTTCCAAACAGCTCTATAAAAAGAAAGTATGAACTCTGTTAGCTGAGGACACACATCACAAAGAAGTTTCTGAGAATGCTTCTGTCTAGATTTTATATGAAGATATTCCCGTTTCCAACAAAAGGTTCACAGTTATCCAAATATCCCCTTGCAGATTCTAGAAAAAGAGTGTTTCCAAACTGCTGTATCAAAAGAAAGGTTCAACTCTGTTAGTTGAGGACACACATCTCAAGTTTGCTTCTGAGAATGCTTCTGTCTAGATTTTATGGGAAGATATTTCCTTTTTCACCATAGGCCTCAAAGCGCTTGAAATGTCCACTTGCATATAGTACAGAAAGAGTGTTTCAATCCTGCTCTGTGAAAGGGAATGTTCAGCTCTGTGACTTGAATGCAGATGTCACAAAGTTGTTTCTGAGAGTGCTTCTGTCTAGATTTTAGATGAAGATATTCCCGTTTCCAACGAAATCTTCACAGTTATCCAAATATCCACTTGCATATTCTACAGAAAGAGTGTTTCGAAATAGCTGTATGAAAAGAAAGGTTGAACTCTGTTAGTTGAGGACACCTATCACAAAGAAGTTTCTGAGAATGCTTCCGTCTAGATTTTATATGAAGATATTCCCGTTTCCAACGAAATCGTTAGAGCTATCCAAATATCCACATACAGATTCTATAAAAAGAGTGCTTCCAAACTGCTCTATCAAAAGAAAGTTTGAACTCTGTTAGTTGAGGACACACATCAGAAAGAAGTTTCTGAGAATGCTTCTGTCTAGATTTTTTATGAAGATATTACCGTTTATAACGAAATCTTGACAGTTATCCAAATGTCCACTTGCAGATTCTACAAAAAGTGTGTTTCCAAATTGCTGTATCAAAAGAAAGGTTGAACTCTGTTAGTTGAGGACACACATCACAAAGAAGTTTCTGAGAATGCTTCTGTCTAGATTTTATATGAAGATATTCCCGTTTCCAATGAAATCTTCACAGTTATCCAAATATCCACTTGCAGATTCTACAAAAAGACTGTTTCCAAACTGCTGTATCAAAAGAAAGGTTCAACTCTGTTAGTTGAGGACACACATCCCAAATTTGTTTCTGAGAATGCTTCTGTCTAGATTTTATATGAAGATATTCCCGTTTCCAACGAAATCATTAGAGGTATGCAGATATCCCCCTACAGATTCTGCAAAATGACTGTTTCCAAACAGCTATATCAAAAGAAAGTATGAACTCTGTTAGCTGAGGACACACATCACAAAGAAGTGTCTGAGAATGCTTCTGTCTAGATTTTATACGAAGGTATTCCCGTTTCCAATGAAATCTTCACAGTTATCCAAATATCCACTTGCAGATTCTAGAAAAAGAGAGTTTCCAAACTGCTCTATCAAAAGAAATGTTCAACTCTGTTAGTTGAGGACACACATATCAAATAAGTGTCTGAGAATCCTTCTGTCTCGTTTTTATGGGAAGATATTTCTGTTTTCACCCTAGGCCTGAATGCACTCGAAATGTCCACTTCCAGATTCTACAGAAAGAGTGTTTCAAACCTGGTCTATGAAAGGGAATGTTCCGCTCTGTGACTTGAATGCAGATATCACAAGGTAGTTTCTGACAGTGCTTCTGTCTAGATTTTAGATGAGGATATTGCCATTTCCAACGAAATCTTCCCAGTTATCCAAATATGCACTCGCAGATTCTTCAAAAAGTGTGTTTCCAAGCAGCCATATCAAAAGAAAGGTTGAACTCTGTAAGTTGAGGACACTCATCACAAAGAGGTTGCTGAGAATGCTTCTGTCTAGATTTTATATGAAGATATTCACGTTTCCAATGAAATCTTCACAGTTCTCCAAATATCCACTTGCAGATTCTACAAAAAGGGCGTTTCCAAACTGCTGTATCAAAAGAAAGGTTGAACTCTGTTAGTTGAGGACACTCATCACCAAGTAGTTTCTGAGAATGATTCTGTCTAGATTTTATATGAAGATATTGCCGTTTCCAACGAAATCTTCACAGTTATCCAAATATGCACTTGCAGATTCTACAAAAAGAGTGTTTCCAAACTGCTGTAGCAAAAGAAAGGTTCAACTCTGTTAGTTGAAGACACACATCCCAAATTTGTTTCTGAGAATGATTGTGTGTAGATTTTATCGGAAGATATTTCCTTTTTCACCATAGGCCTGAATGCGCTTGAAATGTCCACTTCCAGATACTTTAGAAAGAGTGTTTCAAACCTGGTCTGTGAAAGGGAAAGTTCAGCACTGTGATTTGAACGCTGATATCCCAAAGTAGTTTCCGACAGTGCTTCTGTCTAGATTTTAGATGAAGTTATACCCGTTTCCAATGAAATCGTTATAGCTATCCAAATATCCACTTACAGATTCTACAAAAAGAGTGTTTCCAAACTGCTGTATCAAAAGAAAGGTTGAACTCTCTTAGTTGAGGACACACATCACAGAGAAGTTTCTGAGAATGCTTCTGTCTATATTTTATATGAAGATATTCCCGTTTCCAACAAAATCTTCACAGTTATCCAAATATCCACTTGCAGATTCTACAAAAAGTGTGTTTCCAAACTGCTATAACAAAAGAAAGGTTGAACTCTGTTAGGTGAGGACACTCATCACAAAGAAGTTTCTGAGAATGCTTCGTGTAGATTTTATATGAAGATATTTCCGTTTCCAACGAAATCGTTAGAGGTATGCAAATATCCCCGTACAGATTCTACAAAAAGAGTGTTTCCAAACTGCTCTATCAAAAGAAAGATTGAACTCTGTTAGTTGAGGACACACATCAGAAAGAAGTTTCTGAGAATGCTTCAGTCTAGATTTTATATGAAGATATTCCGGTTTCCAACGAAATCTTCACAGTTATCCAAATATCCACTTGCAGATTCTACAAAAGAGTGTTTCCAAACAGCTCTATAAAAAGAAAGTATGAACTCTGTTAGCTGAGGACACACATCACAAAGAAGTTTCTGAGAAAGCTTCTGTCTAGATTTTATATGAAGATATTCCCGTTTCCAACAAAAGGTTCACAGTTATCCAAATATCCCCTTGCAGATTCTAGAAAAAGAGTGTTTCCAAACTGCTGTATCAAAAGAAAGGTTCAACTCTGTTAGTTGAGGACACACATCTCAAGTTTGTTTCTGAGAATGCTTCTGTCTAGATTTTATGGGAAGATATTTCCTTTTTCACCATAGGCCTCAAAGCGCTTGAAATGTCCACTTGCATATAGTACAGAAAGAGTGTTTCAATCCTGCTCTGTGAAAGGGAATGTTCAGCTCTGTGACTTGAATGCAGATGTCACAAAGTTGTTTCTGAGAGTGCTTCTGTCTAGATTTTAGATGAGGATATTCCCGTTTCCAACGAAATCTTCACAGTTATCCAAATATCCACTTGCATATTCTACAGAAAGAGTGTTTCGAAATAGCTGTATGAAAAGAAAGGTTGAACTCTGTTAGTTGAGGACACCTATCACAAAGAAGTTTCTGAGAATGCTTCCGTCTAGATTTTATATGAAGATATTCCCGTTTCCAACGAAATCGTTAGAGCTATCCAAATATCCACATACAGATTCTATAAAAAGAGTGCTTCCAAACTGCTCTATCAAAAGAAAGTTTGAACTCTGTTAGTTGAGGACACACATCACAAAGAAGTTTCTGAGAATGCTTCTGTCTAGATTTTTTATGAAGATATTACCGTTTATAACGAAATCTTGACAGTTATCCAAATGTCCACTTGCAGATTCTACAAAAAGTGTGTTTCCAAATTGCTGTATCAAAAGAAAGGTTGAACTCTGTTAGTTGAGGACACACATCACAAAGAAGTTTCTGAGAATGCTTCTGTCTAGATTTTATATGAAGATATTCCCGTTTCCAATGAAATCTTCACAGTTATCCAAATATCCACTTGCAGATTCTACAAAAAGACTGTTTCCAAACTGCTGTATCAAAAGAAAGGTTCAACTCTGTTAGTTGAGGACACACATCCCAAATTTGTTTCTGAGAATGCTTCTGTCTAGATTTTTATATGAAGATATTCCCGTTTCCAACGAAATCATTAGAGGTATGCAGATATCCCCCTACAGATTCTGCAAAAAGACTGTTTCCAAGCAGCTCTATCAAAAGAAAGTATGAACTCTGTTAGCTGAGGACACACATCACAAAGAAGTGTCTGAGAATGCTTCTGTCTAGATTTTATACGAAGGTATTCCCGTTTCCAATGAAATCTTCACAGTTATCCAAATATCCACTTGCAGATTCTAGAAAAAGAGAGTTTCCAAACTGCTCTATCAAAAGAAATGTTCAACTCTGTTAGTTGAGGACACACATATCAAATAAGTGTCTGAGAATCCTTCTGTCTCGTTTTTATGGGAAGATATTTCTGTTTTCACCCTAGGCCTGAATGCACTCGAAATGTCCACTTCCAGATTCTACAGAAAGAGTGTTTCAAACCTGGTCTATGAAAGGGAATGTTCCGCTCTGTGACTTGAATGCAGATATCACAAGGTAGTTTCTGACAGTGCTTCTGTCTAGATTTTAGATGAGGATATTGCCATTTCCAACGAAATCTTCCCAGTTATCCAAATATGCACTCGCAGATTCTTCAAAAAGTGTGTTTCCAAGCAGCCATATCAAAAGAAAGGTTGAACTCTGTAAGTTGAGGACACTCATCACAAAGAGGTTGCTGAGAATGCTTCTGTCTAGATTTTATATGAAGATATTCACGTTTCCAATGAAATCTTCACAGTTCTCCAAATATCCACTTGCAGATTCTACAAAAAGGGCGTTTCCAAACTGCTGTATCAAAAGAAAGGTTGAACTCTGTTAGTTGAGGACACTCATCACCAAGTAGTTTCTGAGAATGATTCTGTCTAGATTTTATATGAAGATATTGCCGTTTCCAACGAAATCTTCACAGTTATCCAAATATGCACTTGCAGATTCTACAAAAAGAGTGTTTCCAAACTGCTGTAGCAAAAGAAAGGTTCAACTCTGTTAGTTGAAGACACACATCCCAAATTTGTTTCTGAGAATGATTGTGTGTAGATTTTATCGGAAGATATTTCCTTTTTCACCATAGGCCTGAATGCGCTTGAAATGTCCACTTCCAGATACTTTAGAAAGAGTGTTTCAAACCTGGTCTGTGAAAGGGAAAGTTCAGCACTGTGATTTGAACGCTGATATCCCAAAGTAGTTTCCGACAGTGCTTCTGTCTAGATTTTAGATGAAGTTATACCCGTTTCCAATGAAATCGTTATAGCTATCCAAATATCCACTTACAGATTCTACAAAAAGAGTGTTTCCAAACTGCTGTATCAAAAGAAAGGTTGAACTCTCTTAGTTGAGGACACACATCACAGAGAAGTTTCTGAGAATGCTTCTGTCTATATTTTATATGAAGATATTCCCGTTTCCAACAAAATCTTCACAGTTATCCAAATATCCACTTGCAGATTCTACAAAAAGTGTGTTTCCAAACTGCTATAACAAAAGAAAGGTTGAACTCTGTTAGGTGAGGACACTAATCACAAAGAAGTTTCTGAGAATGCTTCGTGTAGATTTTATATGAAGATATTTCCGTTTCCAACGAAATCGTTAGAGGTATGCAAATATCCCCGTACAGATTCTGCAAAAAGAGTGTTTCCAAACTGCTCTATCAAAAGAAAGATTGAACTCTGTTAGTTGAGGACACACATCAGAAAGAAGTTTCTGAGAATGCTTCAGTCTAGATTTTATATGAAGATATTCCGGTTTCCAACGAAATCCTCACAGTTATCCAAATATCCACTTGCAGATTCTACAAAAGAGTGTTTCCAAACAGCTCTATAAAAAGAAAGTATGAACTCTGTTAGCTGAGGACACACATCACAAAGAAGTTTCTGAGAATGCTTCTGTCTAGATTTTATATGAAGATATTCCCGTTTCCAACAAAAGGTTCACAGTTATCCAAATATCCCCTTGCAGATTCTAGAAAAAGAGTGTTTCCAAACTGCTGTATCAAAAGAAAGGTTCAACTCTGTTAGTTGAGGACACACATCTCAAGTTTGCTTCTGAGAATGCTTCTGTCTAGATTTTATGGGAAGATATTTCCTTTTTCACCATAGGCCTCAAAGCGCTTGAAATGTCCACTTGCATATAGTACAGAAAGAGTGTTTCAATCCTGCTCTGTGAAAGGGAATGTTCAGCTCTGTGACTTGAATGCAGATGTCACAAAGTTGTTTCTGAGAGTGCTTCTGTCTAGATTTTAGATGAAGATATTCCCGTTTCCAACGAAATCTTCACAGTTATCCAAATATCCACTTGCATATTCTACAGAAAGAGTGTTTCGAAATAGCTGTATGAAAAGAAAGGTTGAACTCTGTTAGTTGAGGACACCTATCACAAAGAAGTTTCTGAGAATGCTTCCGTCTAGATTTTATATGAAGATATTCCCGTTTCCAACGAAATCGTTAGAGCTATCCAAATATCCACATACAGATTCTATAAAAAGAGTGCTTCCAAACTGCTCTATCAAAAGAAAGTTTGAACTCTGTTAGTTGAGGACACACATCACAAAGAAGTTTCTGAGAATGCTTCTGTATAGATTTTTTATGAAGATATTACCGTTTATAACGAAATCTTGACAGTTATCCAAATGTCCACTTGCAGATTCTACAAAAAGTGTGTTTCCAAATTGCTGTATCAAAAGAAAGGTTGAACTCTGTTAGTTGAGGACACACATCACAAAGAAGTTTCTGAGAATGCTTCTGTCTAGATTTTATATGAAGATATTCCCGTTTCCAATGAAATCTTCACAGTTATCCAAATATCCACTTGCAGATTCTACAAAAAGACTGTTTCCAAACTGCTGTATCAAAAGAAAGGTTCAACTCTGTTAGTTGAGGACACACATCCCAAATTTGTTTCTGAGAATGCTTCTGTCTAGATTTTATATGAAGATATTCCCGTTTCCAACGAAATCATTAGAGGTATGCAGATATCCCCCTACAGATTCTGCAAAATGACTGTTTCCAAACAGCTCTATCAAAAGAAAGTATGAACTCTGTTAGCTGAGGACACACATCACAAAGAAGTGTCTGAGAATGCTTCTGTCTAGATTTTATACGAAGGTATTCCCGTTTCCAATGAAATCTTCACAGTTATCCAAATATCCACTTGCAGATTCTAGAAAAAGAGAGTTTCCAAACTGCTCTATCAAAAGAAATGTTCAACTCTGTTAGTTGAGGACACACATATCAAATAAGTGTCTGAGAATCCTTCTGTCTCGTTTTTATGGGAAGATATTTCTGTTTTCACCCTAGGCCTGAATGCACTCGAAATGTCCACTTCCAGATTCTACAGAAAGAGTGTTTCAAACCTGGTCTATGAAAGGGAATGTTCCGCTCTGTGACTTGAATGCAGATATCACAAGGTAGTTTCTGACAGTGCTTCTGTCTAGATTTTAGATGAGGATATTGCCATTTCCAACGAAATCTTCCCAGTTATCCAAATATGCACTCGCAGATTCTTCAAAAAGTGTGTTTCCAAGCAGCCATATCAAAAGAAAGGTTGAACTCTGTAAGTTGAGGACACTCATCACAAAGAGGTTGCTGAGAATGCTTCTGTCTAGATTTTATATGAAGATATTCACGTTTCCAATGAAATCTTCACAGTTCTCCAAATATCCACTTGCAGATTCTACAAAAAGGGCGTTTCCAAACTGCTGTATCAAAAGAAAGGTTGAACTCTGTTAGTTGAGGACACTCATCACCAAGTAGTTTCTGAGAATGATTCTGTCTAGATTTTATATGAAGATATTGCCGTTTCCAACGAAATCTTCACAGTTATCCAAATATGCACTTGCAGATTCTACAAAAAGAGTGTTTCCAAACTGCTGTAGCAAAAGAAAGGTTCAACTCTGTTAGTTGAAGACACACATCCCAAATTTGTTTCTGAGAATGATTGTGTGTAGATTTTATCGGAAGATATTTCCTTTTTCACCATAGGCCTGAATGCGCTTGAAATGTCCACTTCCAGATACTTTAGAAAGAGTGTTTCAAACCTGGTCTGTGAAAGGGAAAGTTCAGCACTGTGATTTGAACGCTGATATCCCAAAGTAGTTTCCGACAGTGCTTCTGTCTAGATTTTAGATGAAGTTATACCCGTTTCCAATGAAATCGTTATAGCTATCCAAATATCCACTTACAGATTCTACAAAAAGAGTGTTTCCAAACTGCTGTATCAAAAGAAAGGTTGAACTCTCTTAGTTGAGGACACACATCACAGAGAAGTTTCTGAGAATGCTTCTGTCTATATTTTATATGAAGATATTCCCGTTTCCAACAAAATCTTCACAGTTATCCAAATATCCACTTGCAGATTCTACAAAAAGTGTGTTTCCAAACTGCTATAACAAAAGAAAGGTTGAACTCTGTTAGGTGAGGACACTCATCACAAAGAAGTTTCTGAGAATGCTTCGTGTAGATTTTATATGAAGATATTTCCGTTTCCAACGAAATCGTTAGAGGTATGCAAATATCCCCGTACAGATTCTACAAAAAGAGTGTTTCCAAACTGCTCTATCAAAAGAAAGATTGAACTCTGTTAGTTGAGGACACACATCAGAAAGAAGTTTCTGAGAATGCTTCAGTCTAGATTTTATATGAAGATATTCCGGTTTCCAACGAAATCTTCACAGTTATCCAAATATCCACTTGCAGATTCTACAAAAGAGTGTTTCCAAACAGCTCTATAAAAAGAAAGTATGAACTCTGTTAGCTGAGGACACACATCACAAAGAAGTTTCTGAGAAAGCTTCTGTCTAGATTTTATATGAAGATATTCCCGTTTCCAACAAAAGGTTCACAGTTATCCAAATATCCCCTTGCAGATTCTAGAAAAAGAGTGTTTCCAAACTGCTGTATCAAAAGAAAGGTTCAACTCTGTTAGTTGAGGACACACATCTCAAGTTTGTTTCTGAGAATGCTTCTGTCTAGATTTTATGGGAAGATATTTCCTTTTTCACCATAGGCCTCAAAGCGCTTGAAATGTCCACTTGCATATAGTACAGAAAGAGTGTTTCAATCCTGCTCTGTGAAAGGGAATGTTCAGCTCTATGACTTGAATGCAGATGTCACAAAGTTGTTTCTGAGAGTGCTTCTGTCTAGATTTTAGATGAGGATATTCCCGTTTCCAACGAAATCTTCACAGTTATCCAAATATCCACTTGCATATTCTACAGAAAGAGTGTTTCGAAATAGCTGTATGAAAAGAAAGGTTGAACTCTGTTAGTTGAGGACACCTATCACAAAGAAGTTTCTGAGAATGCTTCCGTCTAGATTTTATATGAAGATATTCCCGTTTCCAACGAAATCGTTAGAGCTATCCAAATATCCACATACAGATTCTATAAAAAGAGTGCTTCCAAACTGCTCTATCAAAAGAAAGTTTGAACTCTGTTAGTTGAGGACACACATCACAAAGAAGTTTCTGAGAATGCTTCTGTCTAGATTTTTTATGAAGATATTACCGTTTATAACGAAATCTTGACAGTTATCCAAATGTCCACTTGCAGATTCTACAAAAAGTGTGTTTCCAAATTGCTGTATCAAAAGAAAGGTTGAACTCTGTTAGTTGAGGACACACATCACAAAGAAGTTTCTGAGAATGCTTCTGTCTAGATTTTATATGAAGATATTCCCGTTTCCAATGAAATCTTCACAGTTATCCAAATATCCACTTGCAGATTCTACAAAAAGACTGTTTCCAAACTGCTGTATCAAAAGAAAGGTTCAACTCTGTTAGTTGAGGACACACATCCCAAATTTGTTTCTGAGAATGCTTCTGTCTAGATTTTTATATGAAGATATTCCCGTTTCCAACGAAATCATTAGAGGTATGCAGATATCCCCCTACAGATTCTGCAAAAAGACTGTTTCCAAGCAGCTCTATCAAAAGAAAGTATGAACTCTGTTAGCTGAGGACACACATCACAAAGAAGTGTCTGAGAATGCTTCTGTCTAGATTTTATACGAAGGTATTCCCGTTTCCAATGAAATCTTCACAGTTATCCAAATATCCACTTGCAGATTCTAGAAAAAGAGAGTTTCCAAACTGCTCTATCAAAAGAAATGTTCAACTCTGTTAGTTGAGGACACACATATCAAATAAGTGTCTGAGAATCCTTCTGTCTCGTTTTTATGGGAAGATATTTCTGTTTTCACCCTAGGCCTGAATGCACTCGAAATGTCCACTTCCAGATTCTACAGAAAGAGTGTTTCAAACCTGGTCTATGAAAGGGAATGTTCCGCTCTGTGACTTGAATGCAGATATCACAAGGTAGTTGCTGACAGTGCTTCTGTCTAGATTTTAGATGAGGATATTGCCATTTCCAACGAAATCTTCCCAGTTATCCAAATATGCACTCGCAGATTCTTCAAAAAGTGTGTTTCCAAGCAGCCATATCAAAAGAAAGGTTGAACTCTGTAAGTTGAGGACACTCATCACAAAGAGGTTGCTGAGAATGCTTCTGTCTAGATTTTATATGAAGATATTCACGTTTCCAATGAAATCTTCACAGTTCTCCAAATATCCACTTGCAGATTCTACAAAAAGGGCGTTTCCAAACTGCTGTATCAAAAGAAAGGTTGAACTCTGTTAGTTGAGGACACTCATCACCAAGTAGTTTCTGAGAATGATTCTGTCTAGATTTTATATGAAGATATTGCCGTTTCCAACGAAATCTTCACAGTTATCCAAATATGCACTTGCAGATTCTACAAAAAGAGTGTTTCCAAACTGCTGTAGCAAAAGAAAGGTTCAACTCTGTTAGTTGAAGACACACATCCCAAATTTGTTTCTGAGAATGATTGTGTGTAGATTTTATCGGAAGATATTTCCTTTTTCACCATAGGCCTGAATGCGCTTGAAATGTCCACTTCCAGATACTTTAGAAAGAGTGTTTCAAACCTGGTCTGTGAAAGGGAAAGTTCAGCACTGTGATTTGAACGCTGATATCCCAAAGTAGTTTCCGACAGTGCTTCTGTCTAGATTTTAGATGAAGTTATACCCGTTTCCAATGAAATCGTTATAGCTATCCAAATATCCACTTACAGATTCTACAAAAAGAGTGTTTCCAAACTGCTGTATCAAAAGAAAGGTTGAACTCTCTTAGTTGAGGACACACATCACAGAGAAGTTTCTGAGAATGCTTCTGTCTATATTTTATATGAAGATATTCCCGTTTCCAACAAAATCTTCACAGTTATCCAAATATCCACTTGCAGATTCTACAAAAAGTGTGTTTCCAAACTGCTATAACAAAAGAAAGGTTGAACTCTGTTAGGTGAGGACACTCATCACAAAGAAGTTTCTGAGAATGCTTCGTGTAGATTTTATATGAAGATATTTCCGTTTCCAACGAAATCGTTAGAGGTATGCAAATATCCCCGTACAGATTCTACAAAAAGAGTGTTTCCAAACTGCTCTATCAAAAGAAAGATTGAACTCTGTTAGTTGAGGACACACATCAGAAAGAAGTTTCTGAGAATGCTTCAGTCTAGATTTTATATGAAGATATTCCCGTTTCCAACGAAATCTTCACAGTTATCCAAATATCCACTTGCAGATTCTACAAAAGAGTGTTTCCAAACAGCTCTATAAAAAGAAAGTATGAACTCTGTTAGCTGAGGACACACATCACAAAGAAGTTTCTGAGAAAGCTTCTGTCTAGATTTTATATGAAGATATTCCCGTTTCCAACAAAAGGTTCACAGTTATCCAAATATCCCCTTGCAGATTCTAGAAAAAGAGTGTTTCCAAACTGCTGTATCAAAAGAAAGGTTCAACTCTGTTAGTTGAGGACACACATCTCAAGTTTGCTTCTGAGAATGCTTCTGTCTAGATTTTATGGGAAGATATTTCCTTTTTCACCATAGGCCTCAAAGCGCTTGAAATGTCCACTTGCATATAGTACAGAAAGAGTGTTTCAATCCTGCTCTGTGAAAGGGAATGTTCAGCTCTGTGACTTGAATGCAGATGTCACAAAGTTGTTTCTGAGAGTGCTTCTGTCTAGATTTTAGATGAGGATATTCCCGTTTCCAACGAAATCTTCACAGTTATCCAAATATCCACTTGCATATTCTACAGAAAGAGTGTTTCGAAATAGCTGTATGAAAAGAAAGGTTGAACTCTGTTAGTTGAGGACACCTATCACAAAGAAGTTTCTGAGAATGCTTCCGTCTAGATTTTATATGAAGATATTCCCGTTTCCAATGAAATCGTTAGAGCTATCCAAATATCCACATACAGATTCTATAAAAAGAGTGCTTCCAAACTGCTCTATCAAAAGAAAGTTTGAACTCTGTTAGTTGAGGACACACATCACAAAGAAGTTTCTGAGAATGCTTCTGTCTAGATTTTTTATGAAGATATTACCGTTTATAACGAAATCTTGACAGTTATCCAAATGTCCACTTGCAGATTCTACAAAAAGTGTGTTTCCAAATTGCTGTATCAAAAGAAAGGTTGAACTCTGTTAGTTGAGGACACACATCACAAAGAAGTTTCTGAGAATGCTTCTGTCTAGATTTTATATGAAGATATTCCCGTTTCCAATGAAATCTTCACAGTTATCCAAATATCCACTTGCAGATTCTACAAAAAGACTGTTTCCAAACTGCTGTATCAAAAGAAAGGTTCAACTCTGTTAGTTGAGGACACACATCCCAAATTTGTTTCTGAGAATGCTTCTGTCTAGATTTTTATATGAAGATATTCCCGTTTCCAACGAAATCATTAGAGGTATGCAGATATCCCCCTACAGATTCTGCAAAAAGACTGTTTCCAAGCAGCTCTATCAAAAGAAAGTATGAACTCTGTTAGCTGAGGACACACATCACAAAGAAGTGTCTGAGAATGCTTCTGTCTAGATTTTATACGAAGGTATTCCCGTTTCCAATGAAATCTTCACAGTTATCCAAATATCCACTTGCAGATTCTAGAAAAAGAGAGTTTCCAAACTGCTCTATCAAAAGAAATGTTCAACTCTGTTAGTTGAGGACACACATATCAAATAAGTGTCTGAGAATCCTTCTGTCTCGTTTTTATGGGAAGATATTTCTGTTTTCACCCTAGGCCTGAATGCACTCGAAATGTCCACTTCCAGATTCTACAGAAAGAGTGTTTCAAACCTGGTCTATGAAAGGGAATGTTCCGCTCTGTGACTTGAATGCAGATATCACAAGGTAGTTTCTGACAGTGCTTCTGTCTAGATTTTAGATGAGGATATTGCCATTTCCAACGAAATCTTCCCAGTTATCCAAATATGCACTCGCAGATTCTTCAAAAAGTGTGTTTCCAAGCAGCCATATCAAAAGAAAGGTTGAACTCTGTAAGTTGAGGACACTCATCACAAAGAGGTTGCTGAGAATGCTTCTGTCTAGATTTTATATGAAGATATTCACGTTTCCAATGAAATCTTCACAGTTCTCCAAATATCCACTTGCAGATTCTACAAAAAGGGCGTTTCCAAACTGCTGTATCAAAAGAAAGGTTGAACTCTGTTAGTTGAGGACACTCATCACCAAGTAGTTTCTGAGAATGATTCTGTCTAGATTTTATATGAAGATATTGCCGTTTCCAACGAAATCTTCACAGTTATCCAAATATGCACTTGCAGATTCTACAAAAAGAGTGTTTCCAAACTGCTGTAGCAAAAGAAAGGTTCAACTCTGTTAGTTGAAGACACACATCCCAAATTTGTTTCTGAGAATGATTGTGTGTAGATTTTATCGGAAGATATTTCCTTTTTCACCATAGGCCTGAATGCGCTTGAAATGTCCACTTCCAGATACTTTAGAAAGAGTGTTTCAAACCTGGTCTGTGAAAGGGAAAGTTCAGCACTGTGATTTGAACGCTGATATCCCAAAGTAGTTTCCGACAGTGCTTCTGTCTAGATTTTAGATGAAGTTATACCCGTTTCCAATGAAATCGTTATAGCTATCCAAATATCCACTTACAGATTCTACAAAAAGAGTGTTTCCAAACTGCTGTATCAAAAGAAAGGTTGAACTCTCTTAGTTGAGGACACACATCACAGAGAAGTTTCTGAGAATGCTTCTGTCTATATTTTATATGAAGATATTCCCGTTTCCAACAAAATCTTCACAGTTATCCAAATATCCACCTGCAGATTCTACAAAAAGTGTGTTTCCAAACTGCTATAACAAAAGAAAGGTTGAACTCTGTTAGGTGAGGACACTAATCACAAAGAAGTTTCTGAGAATGCTTCGTGTAGATTTTATATGAAGATATTTCCGTTTCCAACGAAATCGTTAGAGGTATGCAAATATCCCCGTACAGATTCTACAAAAAGAGTGTTTCCAAACTGCTCTATCAAAAGAAAGATTGAACTCTGTTAGTTGAGGACACACATCAGAAAGAAGTTTCTGAGAATGCTTCAGTCTAGATTTTATATGAAGATATTCCCGTTTCCAACGAAATCTTCACAGTTATCCAAATATCCACTTGCAGATTCTACAAAAGAGTGTTTCCAAACAGCTCTATAAAAAGAAAGTATGAACTCTGTTAGCTGAGGACACACATCACAAAGAAGTTTCTGAGAAAGCTTCTGTCTAGATTTTATATGAAGATATTCCCGTTTCCAACAAAAGGTTCACAGTTATCCAAATATCCCCTTGCAGATTCTAGAAAAAGAGTGTTTCCAAACTGCTGTATCAAAAGAAAGGTTCAACTCTGTTAGTTGAGGACACACATCTCAAGTTTGCTTCTGAGAATGCTTCTGTCTAGATTTTATGGGAAGATATTTCCTTTTTCACCATAGGCCTCAAAGCGCTTGAAATGTCCACTTGCATATAGTACAGAAAGAGTGTTTCAATCCTGCTCTGTGAAAGGGAATGTTCAGCTCTGTGACTTGAATGCAGATGTCACAAAGTTGTTTCTGAGAGTGCTTCTGTCTAGATTTTAGATGAGGATATTCCCGTTTCCAACGAAATCTTCACAGTTATCCAAATATCCACTTGCATATTCTACAGAAAGAGTGTTTCGAAATAGCTGTATGAAAAGAAAGGTTGAACTCTGTTAGTTGAGGACACCTATCACAAAGAAGTTTCTGAGAATGCTTCCGTCTAGATTTTATATGAAGATATTCCCGTTTCCAATGAAATCGTTAGAGCTATCCAAATATCCACATACAGATTCTATAAAAAGAGTGCTTCCAAACTGCTCTATCAAAAGAAAGTTTGAACTCTGTTAGTTGAGGACACACATCACAAAGAAGTTTCTGAGAATGCTTCTGTCTAGATTTTTTATGAAGATATTACCGTTTATAACGAAATCTTGACAGTTATCCAAATGTCCACTTGCAGATTCTACAAAAAGTGTGTTTCCAAATTGCTGTATCAAAAGAAAGGTTGAACTCTGTTAGTTGAGGACACACATCACAAAGAAGTTTCTGAGAATGCTTCTGTCTAGATTTTATATGAAGATATTCCCGTTTCCAATGAAATCTTCACAGTTATCCAAATATCCACTTGCAGATTCTACAAAAAGACTGTTTCCAAACTGCTGTATCAAAAGAAAGGTTCAACTCTGTTAGTTGAGGACACACATCCCAAATTTGTTTCTGAGAATGCTTCTGTCTAGATTTTTATATGAAGATATTCCCGTTTCCAACGAAATCATTAGAGGTATGCAGATATCCCCCTACAGATTCTGCAAAAAGACTGTTTCCAAGCAGCTCTATCAAAAGAAAGTATGAACTCTGTTAGCTGAGGACACACATCACAAAGAAGTGTCTGAGAATGCTTCTGTCTAGATTTTATACGAAGGTATTCCCGTTTCCAATGAAATCTTCACAGTTATCCAAATATCCACTTGCAGATTCTAGAAAAAGAGAGTTTCCAAACTGCTCTATCAAAAGAAATGTTCAACTCTGTTAGTTGAGGACACACATATCAAATAAGTGTCTGAGAATCCTTCTGTCTCGTTTTTATGGGAAGATATTTCTGTTTTCACCCTAGGCCTGAATGCACTCGAAATGTCCACTTCCAGATTCTACAGAAAGAGTGTTTCAAACCTGGTCTATGAAAGGGAATGTTCCGCTCTGTGACTTGAATGCAGATATCACAAGGTAGTTTCTGACAGTGCTTCTGTCTAGATTTTAGATGAGGATATTGCCATTTCCAACGAAATCTTCCCAGTTATCCAAATATGCACTCGCAGATTCTTCAAAAAGTGTGTTTCCAAGCAGCCATATCAAAAGAAAGGTTGAACTCTGTAAGTTGAGGACACTCATCACAAAGAGGTTGCTGAGAATGCTTCTGTCTAGATTTTATATGAAGATATTCACGTTTCCAATGAAATCTTCACAGTTCTCCAAATATCCACTTGCAGATTCTACAAAAAGGGCGTTTCCAAACTGCTGTATCAAAAGAAAGGTTGAACTCTGTTAGTTGAGGACACTCATCACCAAGTAGTTTCTGAGAATGATTCTGTCTAGATTTTATATGAAGATATTGCCGTTTCCAACGAAATCTTCACAGTTATCCAAATATGCACTTGCAGATTCTACAAAAAGAGTGTTTCCAAACTGCTGTAGCAAAAGAAAGGTTCAACTCTGTTAGTTGAAGACACACATCCCAAATTTGTTTCTGAGAATGATTGTGTGTAGATTTTATCGGAAGATATTTCCTTTTTCACCATAGGCCTGAATGCGCTTGAAATGTCCACTTCCAGATACTTTAGAAAGAGTGTTTCAAACCTGGTCTGTGAAAGGGAAAGTTCAGCACTGTGATTTGAACGCTGATATCCCAAAGTAGTTTCCGACAGTGCTTCTGTCTAGATTTTAGATGAAGTTATACCCGTTTCCAATGAAATCGTTATAGCTATCCAAATATCCACTTACAGATTCTACAAAAAGAGTGTTTCCAAACTGCTGTATCAAAAGAAAGGTTGAACTCTCTTAGTTGAGGACACACATCACAGAGAAGTTTCTGAGAATGCTTCTGTCTATATTTTATATGAAGATATTCCCGTTTCCAACAAAATCTTCACAGTTATCCAAATATCCACCTGCAGATTCTACAAAAAGTGTGTTTCCAAACTGCTATAACAAAAGAAAGGTTGAACTCTGTTAGGTGAGGACACTCATCACAAAGAAGTTTCTGAGAATGCTTCGTGTAGATTTTATATGAAGATATTTCCGTTTCCAACGAAATCGTTAGAGGTATGCAAATATCCCCGTACAGATTCTACAAAAAGAGTGTTTCCAAACTGCTCTATCAAAAGAAAGATTGAACTCTGTTAGTTGAGGACACACATCAGAAAGAAGTTTCTGAGAATGCTTCAGTCTAGATTTTATATGAAGATATTCCCGTTTCCAACGAAATCTTCACAGTTATCCAAATATCCACTTGCAGATTCTACAAAAGAGTGTTTCCAAACAGCTCTATAAAAAGAAAGTATGAACTCTGTTAGCTGAGGACACACATCACAAAGAAGTTTCTGAGAATGCTTCTGTCTAGATTTTATATGAAGATATTCCCGTTTCCAACAAAAGGTTCACAGTTATCCAAATATCCCCTTGCAGATTCTAGAAAAAGAGTGTTTCCAAACTGCTGTATCAAAAGAAAGGTTCAACTCTGTTAGTTGAGGACACACATCTCAAGTTTGCTTCTGAGAATGCTTCTGTCTAGATTTTATGGGAAGATATTTCCTTTTTCACCATAGGCCTCAAAGCGCTTGAAATGTCCACTTGCATATAGTACAGAAAGAGTGTTTCAATCCTGCTCTGTGAAAGGGAATGTTCAGCTCTGTGACTTGAATGCAGATGTCACAAAGTTGTTTCTGAGAGTGCTTCTGTCTAGATTTTAGATGAAGATATTCCCGTTTCCAACGAAATCTTCACAGTTATCCAAATATCCACTTGCATATTCTACAGAAAGAGTGTTTCGAAATAGCTGTATGAAAAGAAAGGTTGAACTCTGCTAGTTGAGGACACCTATCACAAAGAAGTTTCTGAGAATGCTTCCGTCTAGATTTTATATGAAGATATTCCCGTTTCCAACGAAATCGTTAGAGCTATCCAAATATCCACATACAGATTCTATAAAAAGAGTGCTTCCAAACTGCTCTATCAAAAGAAAGTTTGAACTCTGTTAGTTGAGGACACACATCACAAAGAAGTTTCTGAGAATGCTTCTGTCTAGATTTTTTATGAAGATATTACCGTTTATAACGAAATCTTGACAGTTATCCAAATGTCCACTTGCAGATTCTACAAAAAGTGTGTTTCCAAATTGCTGTATCAAAAGAAAGGTTGAACTCTGTTAGTTGAGGACACACATCACAAAGAAGTTTCTGAGAATGCTTCTGTCTAGATTTTATATGAAGATATTCCCGTTTCCAATGAAATCTTCACAGTTATCCAAATATCCACTTGCAGATTCTACAAAAAGACTGTTTCCAAACTGCTGTATCAAAAGAAAGGTTCAACTCTGTTAGTTGAGGACACACATCCCAAATTTGTTTCTGAGAATGCTTCTGTCTAGATTTTTATATGAAGATATTCCCGTTTCCAACGAAATCATTAGAGGTATGCAGATATCCCCCTACAGATTCTGCAAAAAGACTGTTTCCAAGCAGCTCTATCAAAAGAAAGTATGAACTCTGTTAGCTGAGGACACACATCACAAAGAAGTGTCTGAGAATGCTTCTGTCTAGATTTTATACGAAGGTATTCCCGTTTCCAATGAAATCTTCACAGTTATCCAAATATCCACTTGCAGATTCTAGAAAAAGAGAGTTTCCAAACTGCTCTATCAAAAGAAATGTTCAACTCTGTTAGTTGAGGACACACATATCAAATAAGTGTCTGAGAATCCTTCTGTCTCGTTTTTATGGGAAGATATTTCTGTTTTCACCCTAGGCCTGAATGCACTCGAAATGTCCACTTCCAGATTCTACAGAAATAGTGTTTCAAACCTGGTCTATGAAAGGGAATGTTCCGCTCTGTGACTTGAATGCAGATATCACAAGGTAGTTTCTGACAGTGCTTCTGTCTAGATTTTAGATGAGGATATTGCCATTTCCAACGAAATCTTCCCAGTTATCCAAATATGCACTCGCAGATTCTTCAAAAAGTGTGTTTCCAAGCAGCCATATCAAAAGAAAGGTTGAACTCTGTAAGTTGAGGACACTCATCACAAAGAGGTTGCTGAGAATGCTTCTGTCTAGATTTTATATGAAGATATTCACGTTTCCAATGAAATCTTCACAGTTCTCCAAATATCCACTTGCAGATTCTACAAAAAGGGCGTTTCCAAACTGCTGTATCAAAAGAAAGGTTGAACTCTGTTAGTTGAGGACACTCATCACCAAGTAGTTTCTGAGAATGATTCTGTCTAGATTTTATATGAAGATATTGCCGTTTCCAACGAAATCTTCACAGTTATCCAAATATGCACTTGCAGATTCTACAAAAAGAGTGTTTCCAAACTGCTGTAGCAAAAGAAAGGTTCAACTCTGTTAGTTGAAGACACACATCCCAAATTTGTTTCTGAGAATGATTGTGTGTAGATTTTATCGGAAGATATTTCCTTTTTCACCATAGGCCTGAATGCGCTTGAAATGTCCACTTCCAGATACTTTAGAAAGAGTGTTTCAAACCTGGTCTGTGAAAGGGAAAGTTCAGCACTGTGATTTGAACGCTGATATCCCAAAGTAGTTTCCGACAGTGCTTCTGTCTAGATTTTAGATGAAGTTATACCCGTTTCCAATGAAATCGTTATAGCTATCCAAATATCCACTTACAGATTCTACAAAAAGAGTGTTTCCAAACTGCTGTATCAAAAGAAAGGTTGAACTCTCTTAGTTGAGGACACACATCACAGAGAAGTTTCTGAGAATGCTTCTGTCTATATTTTATATGAAGATATTCCCGTTTCCAACAAAATCTTCACAGTTATCCAAATATCCACCTGCAGATTCTACAAAAAGTGTGTTTCCAAACTGCTATAACAAAAGAAAGGTTGAACTCTGTTAGGTGAGGACACTCATCACAAAGAAGTTTCTGAGAATGCTTCGTGTAGATTTTATATGAAGATATTTCCGTTTCCAACGAAATCGTTAGAGGTATGCAAATATCCCCGTACAGATTCTACAAAAAGAGTGTTTCCAAACTGCTCTATCAAAAGAAAGATTGAACTCTGTTAGTTGAGGACACACATCAGAAAGAAGTTTCTGAGAATGCTTCAGTCTAGATTTTATATGAAGATATTCCCGTTTCCAACGAAATCTTCACAGTTATCCAAATATCCACTTGCAGATTCTACAAAAGAGTGTTTCCAAACAGCTCTATAAAAAGAAAGTATGAACTCTGTTAGCTGAGGACACACATCACAAAGAAGTTTCTGAGAATGCTTCTGTCTAGATTTTATATGAAGATATTCCCGTTTCCAACAAAAGGTTCACAGTTATCCAAATATCCCCTTGCAGATTCTAGAAAAAGAGTGTTTCCAAACTGCTGTATCAAAAGAAAGGTTCAACTCTGTTAGTTGAGGACACACATCTCAAGTTTGCTTCTGAGAATGCTTCTGTCTAGATTTTATGGGAAGATATTTCCTTTTTCACCATAGGCCTCAAAGCGCTTGAAATGTCCACTTGCATATAGTACAGAAAGAGTGTTTCAATCCTGCTCTGTGAAAGGGAATGTTCAGCTCTGTGACTTGAATGCAGATGTCACAAAGTTGTTTCTGAGAGTGCTTCTGTCTAGATTTTAGATGAAGATATTCCCGTTTCCAACGAAATCTTCACAGTTATCCAAATATCCACTTGCATATTCTACAGAAAGAGTGTTTCGAAATAGCTGTATGAAAAGAAAGGTTGAACTCTGCTAGTTGAGGACACCTATCACAAAGAAGTTTCTGAGAATGCTTCCGTCTAGATTTTATATGAAGATATTCCCGTTTCCAACGAAATCGTTAGAGCTATCCAAATATCCACATACAGATTCTATAAAAAGAGTGCTTCCAAACTGCTCTATCAAAAGAAAGTTTGAACTCTGTTAGTTGAGGACACACATCACAAAGAAGTTTCTGAGAATGCTTCTGTCTAGATTTTTTATGAAGATATTACCGTTTATAACGAAATCTTGACAGTTATCCAAATGTCCACTTGCAGATTCTACAAAAAGTGTGTTTCCAAATTGCTGTATCAAAAGAAAGGTTGAACTCTGTTAGTTGAGGACACACATCACAAAGAAGTTTCTGAGAATGCTTCTGTCTAGATTTTATATGAAGATATTCCCGTTTCCAATGAAATCTTCACAGTTATCCAAATATCCACTTGCAGATTCTACAAAAAGACTGTTTCCAAACTGCTGCATCAAAAGAAAGGTTCAACTCTGTTAGTTGAGGACACACATCCCAAATTTGTTTCTGAGAATGCTTCTGTCTAGATTTTTATATGAAGATATTCCCGTTTCCAACGAAATCATTAGAGGTATGCAGATATCCCCCTACAGATTCTGCAAAAAGACTGTTTCCAAACAGCTCTATCAAAAGAAAGTATGAACTCTGTTAGCTGAGGACACACATCACAAAGAAGTGTCTGAGAATGCTTCTGTCTAGATTTTATACGAAGGTATTCCCGTTTCCAATGAAATCTTCACAGTTATCCAAATATCCACTTGCAGATTCTACAAAAAGAGAGTTTCCAAACTGCTCTATCAAAAGAAATGTTCAACTCTGTTAGTTGAGGACACACATATCAAATAAGTGTCTGAGAATCCTTCTGTCTCGTTTTTATGGGAAGATATTTCTGTTTTCACCCTAGGCCTGAATGCACTCGAAATGTCCACTTCCAGATTCTACAGAAAGAGTGTTTCAAACCTGGTCTATGAAAGGGAATGTTCCGCTCTGTGACTTGAATGCAGATATCACAAGGTAGTTTCTGACAGTGCTTCTGTCTAGATTTTAGATGAGGATATTGCCATTTCCAACGAAATCTTCACAGTTATCCAAATATGCACTCGCAGATTCTTCAAAAAGTGTGTTTCCAAGCAGCCATATCAAAAGAAAGGTTGAACTCTGTAAGTTGAGGACACTCATCACAAAGAGGTTGCTGAGAATGCTTCTGTCTAGATTTTATATGAAGATATTCACGTTTCCAATGAAATCTTCACAGTTCTCCAAATATCCACTTGCAGATTCTACAAAAAGGGCGTTTCCAAACTGCTGTATCAAAAGAAAGGTTGAACTCTGTTAGTTGAGGACACTCATCACCAAGTAGTTTCTGAGAATGATTCTGTCTAGATTTTATATGAAGATATTGCCGTTTCCAACGAAATCTTCACAGTTACCCAAATATGCACTTGCAGATTCTACAAAAAGAGTGTTTCCAAACTGCTGTAGCAAAAGAAAGGTTCAACTCTGTTAGTTGAAGACACACATCCCAAATTTGTTTCTGAGAATGATTGTGTGTAGATTTTATCGGAAGATATTTCCTTTTTCACCATAGGCCTGAATGCGCTTGAAATGTCCACTTCCAGATACTTTAGAAAGAGTGTTTCAAACCTGGTCTGTGAAAGGGAAAGTTCAGCACTGTGATTTGAACGCTGATATCCCAAAGTAGTTTCCGACAGTGCTTCTGTCTAGATTTTAGATGAAGTTATACCCGTTTCCAATGAAATCGTTATAGCTATCCAAATATCCACTTACAGATTCTACAAAAAGAGTGTTTCCAAACTGCTGTATCAAAAGAAAGGTTGAACTCTCTTAGTTGAGGACACACATCACAGAGAAGTTTCTGAGAATGCTTCTGTCTATATTTTATATGAAGATATTCCCGTTTCCAACAAAATCTTCACAGTTATCCAAATATCCACCTGCAGATTCTACAAAAAGTGTGTTTCCAAACTGCTATAACAAAAGAAAGGTTGAACTCTGTTAGGTGAGGACACTCATCACAAAGAAGTTTCTGAGAATGCTTCGTGTAGATTTTATATGAAGATATTTCCGTTTCCAACGAAATCGTTAGAGGTATGCAAATATCCCCGTACAGATTCTACAAAAAGAGTGTTTCCAAACTGCTCTATCAAAAGAAAGATTGAACTCTGTTAGTTGAGGACACACATCAGAAAGAAGTTTCTGAGAATGCTTCAGTCTAGATTTTATATGAAGATATTCCCGTTTCCAACGAAATCTTCACAGTTATCCAAATATCCACTTGCAGATTCTACAAAAGAGTGTTTCCAAACAGCTCTATAAAAAGAAAGTATGAACTCTGTTAGCTGAGGACACACATCACAAAGAAGTTTCTGAGAATGCTTCTGTCTAGATTTTATATGAAGATATTCCCGTTTCCAACAAAAGGTTCACAGTTATCCAAATATCCCCTTGCAGATTCTAGAAAAAGAGTGTTTCCAAACTGCTGTATCAAAAGAAAGGTTCAACTCTGTTAGTTGAGGACACACATCTCAAGTTTGCTTCTGAGAATGCTTCTGTCTAGATTTTATGGGAAGATATTTCCTTTTTCACCATAGGCCTCAAAGCGCTTGAAATGTCCACTTGCATATAGTACAGAAAGAGTGTTTCAATCCTGCTCTGTGAAAGGGAATGTTCAGCTCTGTGACTTGAATGCAGATGTCACAAAGTTGTTTCTGAGAGTGCTTCTGTCTAGATTTTAGATGAGGATATTCCCGTTTCCAACGAAATCTTCACAGTTATCCAAATATCCACTTGCATATTCTACAGAAAGAGTGTTTCGAAATAGCTGTATGAAAAGAAAGGTTGAACTCTGCTAGTTGAGGACACCTATCACAAAGAAGTTTCTGAGAATGCTTCCGTCTAGATTTTATATGAAGATATTGCCGTTTCCAACGAAATCTTCACAGTTATCCAAATATGCACTTGCAGATTCTACAAAAAGAGTGTTTCCAAACTGCTGTAGCAAAAGAAAGGTTCAACTCTGTTAGTTGAAGACACACATCCCAAATTTGTTTCTGAGAATGATTGTGTGTAGATTTTATCGGAAGATATTTCCTTTTTCACCATAGGCCTGAATGCGCTTGAAATGTCCACTTCCAGATACTTTAGAAAGAGTGTTTCAAACCTGGTCTGTGAAAGGGAAAGTTCAGCACTGTGATTTGAACGCTGATATCCCAAAGTAGTTTCCGACAGTGCTTCTGTCTAGATTTTAGATGAAGTTATACCCGTTTCCAATGAAATCGTTATAGCTATCCAAATATCCACTTACAGATTCTACAAAAAGAGTGTTTCCAAACTGCTGTATCAAAAGAAAGGTTGAACTCTCTTAGTTGAGGACACACATCACAGAGAAGTTTCTGAGAATGCTTCTGTCTATATTTTATATGAAGATATTCCCGTTTCCAACAAAATCTTCACAGTTATCCAAATATCCACCTGCAGATTCTACAAAAAGTGTGTTTCCAAACTGCTATAACAAAAGAAAGGTTGAACTCTGTTAGGTGAGGACACTCATCACAAAGAAGTTTCTGAGAATGCTTCGTGTAGATTTTATATGAAGATATTTCCGTTTCCAACGAAATCGTTAGAGGTATGCAAATATCCCCGTACAGATTCTACAAAAAGAGTGTTTCCAAACTGCTCTATCAAAAGAAAGATTGAACTCTGTTAGTTGAGGACACACATCAGAAAGAAGTTTCTGAGAATGCTTCAGTCTAGATTTTATATGAAGATATTCCCGTTTCCAACGAAATCTTCACAGTTATCCAAATATCCACTTGCAGATTCTACAAAAGAGTGTTTCCAAACAGCTCTATAAAAAGAAAGTATGAACTCTGTTAGCTGAGGACACACATCACAAAGAAGTTTCTGAGAATGCTTCTGTCTAGATTTTATATGAAGATATTCCCGTTTCCAACAAAAGGTTCACAGTTATCCAAATATCCCCTTGCAGATTCTAGAAAAAGAGTGTTTCCAAACTGCTGTATCAAAAGAAAGGTTCAACTCTGTTAGTTGAGGACACACATCTCAAGTTTGCTTCTGAGAATGCTTCTGTCTAGATTTTATGGGAAGATATTTCCTTTTTCACCATAGGCCTCAAAGCGCTTGAAATGTCCACTTGCATATAGTACAGAAAGAGTGTTTCAATCCTGCTCTGTGAAAGGGAATGTTCAGCTCTGTGACTTGAATGCAGATGTCACAAAGTTGTTTCTGAGAGTGCTTCTGTCTAGATTTTAGATGAGGATATTCCCGTTTCCAACGAAATCTTCACAGTTATCCAAATATCCACTTGCATATTCTACAGAAAGAGTGTTTCGAAATAGCTGTATGAAAAGAAAGGTTGAACTCTGCTAGTTGAGGACACCTATCACAAAGAAGTTTCTGAGAATGCTTCCGTCTAGATTTTATATGAAGATATTCCCGTTTCCAATGAAATCTTCACAGTTATCCAAATATCCACTTGCAGATTCTACAAAAAGACTGTTTCCAAACTGCTGTATCAAAAGAAAGGTTCAACTCTGTTAGTTGAGGACACACATCCCAAATTTGTTTCTGAGAATGCTTCTGTCTAGATTTTTATATGAAGATATTCCCGTTTCCAACGAAATCATTAGAGGTATGCAGATATCCCCCTACAGATTCTGCAAAAAGACTGTTTCCAAACAGCTCTATCAAAAGAAAGTATGAACTCTGTTAGCTGAGGACACACATCACAAAGAAGTGTCTGAGAATGCTTCTGTCTAGATTTTATACGAAGGTATTCCCGTTTCCAATGAAATCTTCACAGTTATCCAAATATCCACTTGCAGATTCTACAAAAAGAGAGTTTCCAAACTGCTCTATCAAAAGAAATGTTCAACTCTGTTAGTTGAGGACACACATATCAAATAAGTGTCTGAGAATCCTTCTGTCTCGTTTTTATGGGAAGATATTTCTGTTTTCACCCTAGGCCTGAATGCACTCGAAATGTCCACTTCCAGATTCTACAGAAAGAGTGTTTCAAACCTGGTCTATGAAAGGGAATGTTCCGCTCTGTGACTTGAATGCAGATATCACAAGGTAGTTTCTGACAGTGCTTCTGTCTAGATTTTAGATGAGGATATTGCCATTTCCAACGAAATCTTCCCAGTTATCCAAATATGCACTCGCAGATTCTTCAAAAAGTGTGTTTCCAAGCAGCCATATCAAAATAAAGGTTGAACTCTGTAAGTTGAGGACACTCATCACAAAGAGGTTGCTGAGAATGCTTCTGTCTAGATTTTATATGAAGATATTCACGTTTCCAATGAAATCTTCACAGTTCTCCAAATATCCACTTGCAGATTCTACAAAAAGGGCGTTTCCAAACTGCTGTATCAAAAGAAAGGTTGAACTCTGTTAGTTGAGGACACTCATCACCAAGTAGTTTCTGAGAATGATTCTGTCTAGATTTTATATGAAGATATTGCCGTTTCCAACGAAATCTTCACAGTTATCCAAATATGCACTTGCAGATTCTACAAAAAGAGTGTTTCCAAACTGCTGTAGCAAAAGAAAGGTTCAACTCTGTTAGTTGAAGACACACATCCCAAATTTGTTTCTGAGAATGATTGTGTGTAGATTTTATCGGAAGATATTTCCTTTTTCACCATAGGCCTGAATGCGCTTGAAATGTCCACTTCCAGATACTTTAGAAAGAGTGTTTCAAACCTGGTCTGTGAAAGGGAAAGTTCAGCACTGTGATTTGAACGCTGATATCCCAAAGTAGTTTCCGACAGTGCTTCTGTCTAGATTTTAGATGAAGTTATACCCGTTTCCAATGAAATCGTTATAGCTATCCAAATATCCACTTACAGATTCTACAAAAAGAGTGTTTCCAAACTGCTGTATCAAAAGAAAGGTTGAACTCTCTTAGTTGAGGACACACATCACAGAGAAGTTTCTGAGAATGCTTCTGTCTATATTTTATATGAAGATATTCCCGTTTCCAACAAAATCTTCACAGTTATCCAAATATCCACCTGCAGATTCTACAAAAAGTGTGTTTCCAAACTGCTATAACAAAAGAAAGGTTGAACTCTGTTAGGTGAGGACACTCATCACAAAGAAGTTTCTGAGAATGCTTCGTGTAGATTTTATATGAAGATATTTCCGTTTCCAACGAAATCGTTAGAGGTATGCAAATATCCCCGTACAGATTCTACAAAAAGAGTGTTTCCAAACTGCTCTATCAAAAGAAAGATTGAACTCTGTTAGTTGAGGACACACATCAGAAAGAAGTTTCTGAGAATGCTTCAGTCTAGATTTTATATGAAGATATTCCCGTTTCCAACGAAATCTTCACAGTTATCCAAATATCCACTTGCAGATTCTACAAAAGAGTGTTTCCAAACAGCTCTATAAAAAGAAAGTATGAACTCTGTTAGCTGAGGACACACATCACAAAGAAGTTTCTGAGAATGCTTCTGTCTAGATTTTATATGAAGATATTCCCGTTTCCAACAAAAGGTTCACAGTTATCCAAATATCCCCTTGCAGATTCTAGAAAAAGAGTGTTTCCAAACTGCTGTATCAAAAGAAAGGTTCAACTCTGTTAGTTGAGGACACACATCTCAAGTTTGCTTCTGAGAATGCTTCTGTCTAGATTTTATGGGAAGATATTTCCTTTTTCACCATAGGCCTCAAAGCGCTTGAAATGTCCACTTGCATATAGTACAGAAAGAGTGTTTCAATCCTGCTCTGTGAAAGGGAATGTTCAGCTCTGTGACTTGAATGCAGATGTCACAAAGTTGTTTCTGAGAGTGCTTCTGTCTAGATTTTAGATGAGGATATTCCCGTTTCCAACGAAATCTTCACAGTTATCCAAATATCCACTTGCATATTCTACAGAAAGAGTGTTTCGAAATAGCTGTATGAAAAGAAAGGTTGAACTCTGCTAGTTGAGGACACCTATCACAAAGAAGTTTCTGAGAATGCTTCTGTCTAGATTTTATATGAAGATATTGCCGTTTCCAACGAAATCTTCACAGTTATCCAAATATGCACTTGCAGATTCTACAAAAAGAGTGTTTCCAAACTGCTGTAGCAAAAGAAAGGTTCAACTCTGTTAGTTGAAGACACACATCCCAAATTTGTTTCTGAGAATGATTGTGTGTAGATTTTATCGGAAGATATTTCCTTTTTCACCATAGGCCTGAATGCGCTTGAAATGTCCACTTCCAGATACTTTAGAAAGAGTGTTTCAAACCTGGTCTGTGAAAGGGAAAGTTCAGCACTGTGATTTGAACGCTGATATCCCAAAGTAGTTTCCGACAGTGCTTCTGTCTAGATTTTAGATGAAGTTATACCCGTTTCCAATGAAATCGTTATAGCTATCCAAATATCCACTTACAGATTCTACAAAAAGAGTGTTTCCAAACTGCTGTATCAAAAGAAAGGTTGAACTCTCTTAGTTGAGGACACACATCACAGAGAAGTTTCTGAGAATGCTTCTGTCTATATTTTATATGAAGATATTCCCGTTTCCAACAAAATCTTCACAGTTATCCAAATATCCACCTGCAGATTCTACAAAAAGTGTGTTTCCAAACTGCTATAACAAAAGAAAGGTTGAACTCTGTTAGGTGAGGACACTCATCACAAAGAAGTTTCTGAGAATGCTTCGTGTAGATTTTATATGAAGATATTTCCGTTTCCAACGAAATCGTTAGAGGTATGCAAATATCCCCGTACAGATTCTACAAAAAGAGTGTTTCCAACCTGCTCTATCAAAAGAAAGATTGAACTCTGTTAGTTGAGGACACACATCAGAAAGAAGTTTCTGAGAATGCTTCAGTCTAGATTTTATATGAAGATATTCCCGTTTCCAACGAAATCTTCACAGTTATCCAAATATCCACTTGCAGATTCTACAAAAGAGTGTTTCCAAACAGCTCTATAAAAAGAAAGTATGAACTCTGTTAGCTGAGGACACACATCACAAAGAAGTTTCTGAGAATGCTTCTGTCTAGATTTTATATGAAGATATTCCCGTTTCCAACAAAAGGTTCACAGTTATCCAAATATCCCCTTGCAGATTCTAGAAAAAGAGTGTTTCCAAACTGCTGTATCAAAAGAAAGGTTCAACTCTGTTAGTTGAGGACACACATCTCAAGTTTGCTTCTGAGAATGCTTCTGTCTAGATTTTATGGGAAGATATTTCCTTTTTCACCATAGGCCTCAAAGCGCTTGAAATGTCCACTTGCATATAGTACAGAAAGAGTGTTTCAATCCTGCTCTGTGAAAGGGAATGTTCAGCTCTGTGACTTGAATGCAGATGTCACAAAGTTGTTTCTGAGAGTGCTTCTGTCTAGATTTTAGATGAGGATATTCCCGTTTCCAACGAAATCTTCACAGTTATCCAAATATCCACTTGCATATTCTACAGAAAGAGTGTTTCGAAATAGCTGTATGAAAAGAAAGGTTGAACTCTGCTAGTTGAGGACACCTATCACAAAGAAGTTTCTGAGAATGCTTCCGTCTAGATTTTATATGAAGATATTCCCGTTTCCAACGAAATCGTTAGAGCTATCCAAATATCCACATACAGATTCTATAAAAAGAGTGCTTCCAAACTGCTCTATCAAAAGAAAGTTTGAACTCTGTTAGTTGAGGACACACATCAGAAAGAAGTTTCTGAGAATGCTTCTGTCTAGATTTTTTATGAAGATATTACCGTTTATAACGAAATCTTGACAGTTATCCAAATGTCCACTTGCAGATTCTACAAAAAGTGTGTTTCCAAATTGCTGTATCAAAAGAAAGGTTGAACTCTGTTAGTTGAGGACACACATCACAAAGAAGTTTCTGAGAATGCTTCTGTCTAGATTTTATATGAAGATATTCCCGTTTCCAATGAAATCTTCACAGTTATCCAAATATCCACTTGCAGATTCTACAAAAAGACTGTTTCCAAACTGCTGTATCAAAAGAAAGGTTCAACTCTGTTAGTTGAGGACACACATCCCAAATTTGTTTCTGAGAATGCTTCTGTCTAGATTTTTATATGAAGATATTCCCGTTTCCAACGAAATCATTAGAGGTATGCAGATATCCCCCTACAGATTCTGCAAAAAGACTGTTTCCAAACAGCTCTATCAAAAGAAAGTATGAACTCTGTTAGCTGAGGACACACATCACAAAGAAGTGTCTGAGAATGCTTCTGTCTAGATTTTATACGAAGGTATTCCCGTTTCCAATGAAATCTTCACAGTTATCCAAATATCCACTTGCAGATTCTACAAAAAGAGAGTTTCCAAACTGCTCTATCAAAAGAAATGTTCAACTCTGTTAGTTGAGGACACACATATCAAATAAGTGTCTGAGAATCCTTCTGTCTCGTTTTTATGGGAAGATATTTCTGTTTTCACCCTAGGCCTGAATGCACTCGAAATGTCCACTTCCAGATTCTACAGAAAGAGTGTTTCAAACCTGGTCTATGAAAGGGAATGTTCCGCTCTGTGACTTGAATGCAGATATCACAAGGTAGTTTCTGACAGTGCTTCTGTCTAGATTTTAGATGAGGATATTGCCATTTCCAACGAAATCTTCCCAGTTATCCAAATATGCACTCGCAGATTCTTCAAAAAGTGTGTTTCCAAGCAGCCATATCAAAATAAAGGTTGAACTCTGTAAGTTGAGGACACTCATCACAAAGAGGTTGCTGAGAATGCTTCTGTCTAGATTTTATATGAAGATATTCACGTTTCCAATGAAATCTTCACAGTTCTCCAAATATCCACTTGCAGATTCTACAAAAAGGGCGTTTCCAAACTGCTGTATCAAAAGAAAGGTTGAACTCTGTTAGTTGAGGACACTCATCACCAAGTAGTTTCTGAGAATGATTCTGTCTAGATTTTATATGAAGATATTGCCGTTTCCAACGAAATCTTCACAGTTATCCAAATATGCACTTGCAGATTCTACAAAAAGAGTGTTTCCAAACTGCTGTAGCAAAAGAAAGGTTCAACTCTGTTAGTTGAAGACACACATCCCAAATTTGTTTCTGAGAATGATTGTGTGTAGATTTTATCGGAAGATATTTCCTTTTTCACCATAGGCCTGAATGCGCTTGAAATGTCCACTTCCAGATACTTTAGAAAGAGTGTTTCAAACCTGGTCTGTGAAAGGGAAAGTTCAGCACTGTGATTTGAACGCTGATATCCCAAAGTAGTTTCCGACAGTGCTTCTGTCTAGATTTTAGATGAAGTTATACCCGTTTCCAATGAAATCGTTACAGCTATCCAAATATCCACTTACAGATTCTACAAAAAGAGTGTTTCCAAACTGCTGTATCAAAAGAAAGGTTGAACTCTCTTAGTTGAGGACACACATCACAGAGAAGTTTCTGAGAATGCTTCTGTCTATATTTTATATGAAGATATTCCCGTTTCCAACAAAATCTTCACAGTTATCCAAATATCCACCTGCAGATTCTACAAAAAGTGTGTTTCCAAACTGCTATAACAAAAGAAAGGTTGAACTCTGTTAGGTGAGGACACTCATCACAAAGAAGTTTCTGAGAATGCTTCGTGTAGATTTTATATGAAGATATTTCCGTTTCCAACGAAATCGTTAGAGGTATGCAAATATCCCCGTACAGATTCTACAAAAAGAGTGTTTCCAAACTGCTCTATCAAAAGAAAGATTGAACTCTGTTAGTTGAGGACACACATCAGAAAGAAGTTTCTGAGAATGCTTCAGTCTAGATTTTATATGAAGATATTCCCGTTTCCAACGAAATCTTCACAGTTATCCAAATATCCACTTGCAGATTCTACAAAAGAGTGTTTCCAAACAGCTCTATAAAAAGAAAGTATGAACTCTGTTAGCTGAGGACACACATCACAAAGAAGTTTCTGAGAATGCTTCTGTCTAGATTTTATATGAAGATATTCCCGTTTCCAACAAAAGGTTCACAGTTATCCAAATATCCCCTTGCAGATTCTAGAAAAAGAGTGTTTCCAAACTGCTGTATCAAAAGAAAGGTTCAACTCTGTTAGTTGAGGACACACATCTCAAGTTTGCTTCTGAGAATGCTTCTGTCTAGATTTTATGGGAAGATATTTCCTTTTTCACCATAGGCCTCAAAGCGCTTGAAATGTCCACTTGCATATAGTACAGAAAGAGTGTTTCAATCCTGCTCTGTGAAAGGGAATGTTCAGCTCTGTGACTTGAATGCAGATGTCACAAAGTTGTTTCTGAGAGTGCTTCTGTCTAGATTTTAGATGAGGATATTCCCGTTTCCAACGAAATCTTCACAGTTATCCAAATATCCACTTGCATATTCTACAGAAAGAGTGTTTCGAAATAGCTGTATGAAAAGAAAGGTTGAACTCTGCTAGTTGAGGACACCTATCACAAAGAAGTTTCTGAGAATGCTTCCGTCTAGATTTTATATGAAGATATTCCCGTTTCCAACGAAATCGTTAGAGCTATCCAAATATCCACATACAGATTCTATAAAAAGAGTGCTTCCAAACTGCTCTATCAAAAGAAAGTTTGAACTCTGTTAGTTGAGGACACACATCACAAAGAAGTTTCTGAGAATGCTTCTGTCTAGATTTTTTATGAAGATATTACCGTTTATAACGAAATCTTGACAGTTATCCAAATGTCCACTTGCAGATTCTACAAAAAGTGTGTTTCCAAATTGCTGTATCAAAAGAAAGGTTGAACTCTGTTAGTTGAGGACACACATCACAAAGAAGTTTCTGAGAATGCTTCTGTCTAGATTTTATATGAAGATATTCCCGTTTCCAATGAAATCTTCACAGTTATCCAAATATCCACTTGCAGATTCTACAAAAAGACTGTTTCCAAACTGCTGTATCAAAAGAAAGGTTCAACTCTGTTAGTTGAGGACACACATCCCAAATTTGTTTCTGAGAATGCTTCTGTCTAGATTTTTATATGAAGATATTCCCGTTTCCAACGAAATCATTAGAGGTATGCAGATATCCCCCTACAGATTCTGCAAAAAGACTGTTTCCAAACAGCTCTATCAAAAGAAAGTATGAACTCTGTTAGCTGAGGACACACATCACAAAGAAGTGTCTGAGAATGCTTCTGTCTAGATTTTATACGAAGGTATTCCCGTTTCCAATGAAATCTTCACAGTTATCCAAATATCCACTTGCAGATTCTACAAAAAGAGAGTTTCCAAACTGCTCTATCAAAAGAAATGTTCAACTCTGTTAGTTGAGGACACACATATCAAATAAGTGTCTGAGAATCCTTCTGTCTCGTTTTTATGGGAAGATATTTCTGTTTTCACCCTAGGCCTGAATGCACTCGAAATGTCCACTTCCAGATTCTACAGAAAGAGTGTTTCAAACCTGGTCTATGAAAGGGAATGTTCCGCTCTGTGACTTGAATGCAGATATCACAAGGTAGTTTCTGACAGTGCTTCTGTCTAGATTTTAGATGAGGATATTGCCATTTCCAACGAAATCTTCCCAGTTATCCAAATATGCACTCGCAGATTCTTCAAAAAGTGTGTTTCCAAGCAGCCATATCAAAATAAAGGTTGAACTCTGTAAGTTGAGGACACTCATCACAAAGAGGTTGCTGAGAATGCTTCTGTCTAGATTTTATATGAAGATATTCACGTTTCCAATGAAATCTTCACAGTTCTCCAAATATCCACTTGCAGATTCTACAAAAAGGGCGTTTCCAAACTGCTGTATCAAAAGAAAGGTTGAACTCTGTTAGTTGAGGACACTCATCACCAAGTAGTTTCTGAGAATGATTCTGTCTAGATTTTATATGAAGATATTGCCGTTTCCAACGAAATCTTCACAGTTATCCAAATATGCACTTGCAGATTCTACAAAAAGAGTGTTTCCAAACTGCTGTAGCAAAAGAAAGGTTCAACTCTGTTAGTTGAAGACACACATCCCAAATTTGTTTCTGAGAATGATTGTGTGTAGATTTTATCGGAAGATATTTCCTTTTTCACCATAGGCCTGAATGCGCTTGAAATGTCCACTTCTAGATACTTTAGAAAGAGTGTTTCAAACCTGGTCTGTGAAAGGGAAAGTTCAGCACTGTGATTTGAACGCTGATATCCCAAAGTAGTTTCCGACAGTGCTTCTGTCTAGATTTTAGATGAAGTTATACCCGTTTCCAATGAAATCGTTACAGCTATCCAAATATCCACTTACAGATTCTACAAAAAGAGTGTTTCCAAACTGCTGTATCAAAAGAAAGGTTGAACTCTCTTAGTTGAGGACACACATCACAGAGAAGTTTCTGAGAATGCTTCTGTCTATATTTTATATGAAGATATTCCCGTTTCCAACAAAATCTTCACAGTTATCCAAATATCCACCTGCAGATTCTACAAAAAGTGTGTTTCCAAACTGCTATAACAAAAGAAAGGTTGAACTCTGTTAGGTGAGGACACTCATCACAAAGAAGTTTCTGAGAATGCTTCGTGTAGATTTTATATGAAGATATTTCCGTTTCCAACGAAATCGTTAGAGGTATGCAAATATCCCCGTACAGATTCTACAAAAAGAGTGTTTCCAAACTGCTCTATCAAAAGAAAGATTGAACTCTGTTAGTTGAGGACACACATCAGAAAGAAGTTTCTGAGAATGCTTCAGTCTAGATTTTATATGAAGATATTCCCGTTTCCAACGAAATCTTCACAGTTATCCAAATATCCACTTGCAGATTCTACAAAAGAGTGTTTCCAAACAGCTCTATAAAAAGAAAGTATGAACTCTGTTAGCTGAGGACACACATCACAAAGAAGTTTCTGAGAATGCTTCTGTCTAGATTTTATATGAAGATATTCCCGTTTCCAACAAAAGGTTCACAGTTATCCAAATATCCCCTTGCAGATTCTAGAAAAAGAGTGTTTCCAAACTGCTGTATCAAAAGAAAGGTTCAACTCTGTTAGTTGAGGACACACATCTCAAGTTTGCTTCTGAGAATGCTTCTGTCTAGATTTTATGGGAAGATATTTCCTTTTTCACCATAGGCCTCAAAGCGCTTGAAATGTCCACTTGCATATAGTACAGAAAGAGTGTTTCAATCCTGCTCTGTGAAAGGGAATGTTCAGCTCTGTGACTTGAATGCAGATGTCACAAAGTTGTTTCTGAGAGTGCTTCTGTCTAGATTTTAGATGAGGATATTCCCGTTTCCAACGAAATCTTCACAGTTATCCAAATATCCACTTGCATATTCTACAGAAAGAGTGTTTCGAAATAGCTGTATGAAAAGAAAGGTTGAACTCTGCTAGTTGAGGACACCTATCACAAAGAAGTTTCTGAGAATGCTTCCGTCTAGATTTTATATGAAGATATTCCCGTTTCCAACGAAATCGTTAGAGCTATCCAAATATCCACATACAGATTCTATAAAAAGAGTGCTTCCAAACTGCTCTATCAAAAGAAAGTTTGAACTCTGTTAGTTGAGGACACACATCACAAAGAAGTTTCTGAGAATGCTTCTGTCTAGATTTTTTATGAAGATATTACCGTTTATAACGAAATCTTGACAGTTATCCAAATGTCCACTTGCAGATTCTACAAAAAGTGTGTTTCCAAATTGCTGTATCAAAAGAAAGGTTGAACTCTGTTAGTTGAGGACACACATCACAAAGAAGTTTCTGAGAATGCTTCTGTCTAGATTTTATATGAAGATATTCCCGTTTCCAATGAAATCTTCACAGTTATCCAAATATCCACTTGCAGATTCTACAAAAAGACTGTTTCCAAACTGCTGTATCAAAAGAAAGGTTCAACTCTGTTAGTTGAGGACACACATCCCAAATTTGTTTCTGAGAATGCTTCTGTCTAGATTTTTATATGAAGATATTCCCGTTTCCAACGAAATCATTAGAGGTATGCAGATATCCCCCTACAGATTCTGCAAAAAGACTGTTTCCAAACAGCTCTATCAAAAGAAAGTATGAACTCTGTTAGCTGAGGACACACATCACAAAGAAGTGTCTGAGAATGCTTCTGTCTAGATTTTATACGAAGGTATTCCCGTTTCCAATGAAATCTTCACAGTTATCCAAATATCCACTTGCAGATTCTACAAAAAGAGAGTTTCCAAACTGCTCTATCAAAAGAAATGTTCAACTCTGTTAGTTGAGGACACACATATCAAATAAGTGTCTGAGAATCCTTCTGTCTCGTTTTTATGGGAAGATATTTCTGTTTTCACCCTAGGCCTGAATGCACTCGAAATGTCCACTTCCAGATTCTACAGAAAGAGTGTTTCAAACCTGGTCTATGAAAGGGAATGTTCCGCTCTGTGACTTGAATGCAGATATCACAAGGTAGTTTCTGACAGTGCTTCTGTCTAGATTTTAGATGAGGATATTGCCATTTCCAACGAAATCTTCCCAGTTATCCAAATATGCACTCGCAGATTCTTCAAAAAGTGTGTTTCCAAGCAGCCATATCAAAATAAAGGTTGAACTCTGTAAGTTGAGGACACTCATCACAAAGAGGTTGCTGAGAATGCTTCTGTCTAGATTTTATATGAAGATATTCACGTTTCCAATGAAATCTTCACAGTTCTCCAAATATCCACTTGCAGATTCTACAAAAAGGGCGTTTCCAAACTGCTGTATCAAAAGAAAGGTTGAACTCTGTTAGTTGAGGACACTCATCACCAAGTAGTTTCTGAGAATGATTCTGTCTAGATTTTATATGAAGATATTGCCGTTTCCAACGAAATCTTCACAGTTATCCAAATATGCACTTGCAGATTCTACAAAAAGAGTGTTTCCAAACTGCTGTAGCAAAAGAAAGGTTCAACTCTGTTAGTTGAAGACACACATCCCAAATTTGTTTCTGAGAATGATTGTGTGTAGATTTTATCGGAAGATATTTCCTTTTTCACCATAGGCCTGAATGCGCTTGAAATGTCCACTTCCAGATACTTTAGAAAGAGTGTTTCAAACCTGGTCTGTGAAAGGGAAAGTTCAGCACTGTGATTTGAACGCTGATATCCCAAAGTAGTTTCCGACAGTGCTTCTGTCTAGATTTTAGATGAAGTTATACCCGTTTCCAATGAAATCGTTATAGCTATCCAAATATCCACTTACAGATTCTACAAAAAGAGTGTTTCCAAACTGCTGTATCAAAAGAAAGGTTGAACTCTCTTAGTTGAGGACACACATCACAGAGAAGTTTCTGAGAATGCTTCTGTCTATATTTTATATGAAGATATTCCCGTTTCCAACAAAATCTTCACAGTTATCCAAATATCCACCTGCAGATTCTACAAAAAGTGTGTTTCCAAACTGCTATAACAAAAGAAAGGTTGAACTCTGTTAGGTGAGGACACTCATCACAAAGAAGTTTCTGAGAATGCTTCGTGTAGATTTTATATGAAGATATTTCCGTTTCCAACGAAATCGTTAGAGGTATGCAAATATCCCCGTACAGATTCTACAAAAAGAGTGTTTCCAAACTGCTCTATCAAAAGAAAGATTGAACTCTGTTAGTTGAGGACACACATCAGAAAGAAGTTTCTGAGAATGCTTCAGTCTAGATTTTATATGAAGATATTCCCGTTTCCAACGAAATCTTCACAGTTATCCAAATATCCACTTGCAGATTCTACAAAAGAGTGTTTCCAAACAGCTCTATAAAAAGAAAGTATGAACTCTGTTAGCTGAGGACACACATCACAAAGAAGTTTCTGAGAAAGCTTCTGTCTAGATTTTATATGAAGATATTCCCGTTTCCAACAAAAGGTTCACAGTTATCCAAATATCCCCTTGCAGATTCTAGAAAAAGAGTGTTTCCAAACTGCTGTATCAAAAGAAAGGTTCAACTCTGTTAGTTGAGGACACACATCTCAAGTTTGCTTCTGAGAATGCTTCTGTCTAGATTTTATGGGAAGATATTTCCTTTTTCACCATAGGCCTCAAAGCGCTTGAAATGTCCACTTGCCTATAGTACAGAAAGAGTGTTTCAATCCTGCTCTGTGAAAGGGAATGTTCAGCTCTGTGACTTGAATGCAGATGTCACAAAGTTGTTTCTGAGAGTGCTTCTGTCTAGATTTTAGATGAGGATATTCCCGTTTCCAACGAAATCTTCACAGTTATCCAAATATCCACTTGCATATTCTACAGAAAGAGTGTTTCGAAATAGCTGTATGAAAAGAAAGGTTGAACTCTGCTAGTTGAGGACACCTATCACAAAGAAGTTTCTGAGAATGCTTCCGTCTAGATTTTATATGAAGATATTCCCGTTTCCAACGAAATCGTTAGAGCTATCCAAATATCCACATACAGATTCTATAAAAAGAGTGCTTCCAAACTGCTCTATCAAAAGAAAGTTTGAACTCTGTTAGTTGAGGACACACATCACAAAGAAGTTTCTGAGAATGCTTCTGTCTAGATTTTTTATGAAGATATTACCGTTTATAACGAAATCTTGACAGTTATCCAAATGTCCACTTGCAGATTCTACAAAAAGTGTGTTTCCAAATTGCTGTATCAAAAGAAAGGTTGAACTCTGTTAGTTGAGGACACACATCACAAAGAAGTTTCTGAGAATGCTTCTGTCTAGATTTTATATGAAGATATTCCCGTTTCCAATGAAATCTTCACAGTTATCCAAATATCCACTTGCAGATTCTACAAAAAGACTGTTTCCAAACTGCTGTATCAAAAGAAAGGTTCAACTCTGTTAGTTGAGGACACACATCCCAAATTTGTTTCTGAGAATGCTTCTGTCTAGATTTTTATATGAAGATATTCCCGTTTCCAACGAAATCATTAGAGGTATGCAGATATCCCCCTACAGATTCTGCAAAAAGACTGTTTCCAAACAGCTCTATCAAAAGAAAGTATGAACTCTGTTAGCTGAGGACACACATCACAAAGAAGTGTCTGAGAATGCTTCTGTCTAGATTTTATACGAAGGTATTCCCGTTTCCAATGAAATCTTCACAGTTATCCAAATATCCACTTGCAGATTCTACAAAAAGAGAGTTTCCAAACTGCTCTATCAAAAGAAATGTTCAACTCTGTTAGTTGAGGACACACATATCAAATAAGTGTCTGAGAATCCTTCTGTCTCGTTTTTATGGGAAGATATTTCTGTTTTCACCCTAGGCCTGAATGCACTCGAAATGTCCACTTCCAGATTCTACAGAAAGAGTGTTTCAAACCTGGTCTATGAAAGGGAATGTTCCGCTCTGTGACTTGAATGCAGATATCACAAGGTAGTTTCTGACAGTGCTTCTGTCTAGATTTTAGATGAGGATATTGCCATTTCCAACGAAATCTTCCCAGTTATCCAAATATGCACTCGCAGATTCTTCAAAAAGTGTGTTTCCAAGCAGCCATATCAAAATAAAGGTTGAACTCTGTAAGTTGAGGACACTCATCACAAAGAGGTTGCTGAGAATGCTTCTGTCTAGATTTTATATGAAGATATTCACGTTTCCAATGAAATCTTCACAGTTCTCCAAATATCCACTTGCAGATTCTACAAAAAGGGCGTTTCCAAACTGCTGTATCAAAAGAAAGGTTGAACTCTGTTAGTTGAGGACACTCATCACCAAGTAGTTTCTGAGAATGATTCTGTCTAGATTTTATATGAAGATATTGCCGTTTCCAACGAAATCTTCACAGTTATCCAAATATGCACTTGCAGATTCTACAAAAAGAGTGTTTCCAAACTGCTGTAGCAAAAGAAAGGTTCAACTCTGTTAGTTGAAGACACACATCCCAAATTTGTTTCTGAGAATGATTGTGTGTAGATTTTATCGGAAGATATTTCCTTTTTCACCATAGGCCTGAATGCGCTTGAAATGTCCACTTCCAGATACTTTAGAAAGAGTGTTTCAAACCTGGTCTGTGAAAGGGAAAGTTCAGCACTGTGATTTGAACGCTGATATCCCAAAGTAGTTTCCGACAGTGCTTCTGTCTAGATTTTAGATGAAGTTATACCCGTTTCCAATGAAATCGTTATAGCTATCCAAATATCCACTTACAGATTCTACAAAAAGAGTGTTTCCAAACTGCTGTATCAAAAGAAAGGTTGAACTCTCTTAGTTGAGGACACACATCACAGAGAAGTTTCTGAGAATGCTTCTGTCTATATTTTATATGAAGATATTCCCGTTTCCAACAAAATCTTCACAGTTATCCAAATATCCACCTGCAGATTCTACAAAAAGTGTGTTTCCAAACTGCTATAACAAAAGAAAGGTTGAACTCTGTTAGGTGAGGACACTAATCACAAAGAAGTTTCTGAGAATGCTTCGTGTAGATTTTATATGAAGATATTTCCGTTTCCAACGAAATCGTTAGAGGTATGCAAATATCCCCGTACAGATTCTACAAAAAGAGTGTTTCCAAACTGCTCTATCAAAAGAAAGATTGAACTCTGTTAGTTGAGGACACACATCAGAAAGAAGTTTCTGAGAATGCTTCAGTCTAGATTTTATATGAAGATATTCCCGTTTCCAACGAAATCTTCACAGTTATCCAAATATCCACTTGCAGATTCTACAAAAGAGTGTTTCCAAACAGCTCTATAAAAAGAAAGTATGAACTCTGTTAGCTGAGGACACACATCACAAAGAAGTTTCTGAGAAAGCTTCTGTCTAGATTTTATATGAAGATATTCCCGTTTCCAACAAAAGGTTCACAGTTATCCAAATATCCCCTTGCAGATTCTAGAAAAAGAGTGTTTCCAAACTGCTGTATCAAAAGAAAGGTTCAACTCTGTTAGTTGAGGACACACATCTCAAGTTTGCTTCTGAGAATGCTTCTGTCTAGATTTTATGGGAAGATATTTCCTTTTTCACCATAGGCCTCAAAGCGCTTGAAATGTCCACTTGCATATAGTACAGAAAGAGTGTTTCAATCCTGCTCTGTGAAAGGGAATGTTCAGCTCTGTGACTTGAATGCAGATGTCACAAAGTTGTTTCTGAGAGTGCTTCTGTCTAGATTTTAGATGAGGATATTCCCGTTTCCAACGAAATCTTCACAGTTATCCAAATATCCACTTGCATATTCTACAGAAAGAGTGTTTCGAAATAGCTGTATGAAAAGAAAGGTTGAACTCTGCTAGTTGAGGACACCTATCACAAAGAAGTTTCTGAGAATGCTTCCGTCTAGATTTTATATGAAGATATTCCCGTTTCCAACGAAATCGTTAGAGCTATCCAAATATCCACATACAGATTCTATAAAAAGAGTGCTTCCAAACTGCTCTATCAAAAGAAAGTTTGAACTCTGTTAGTTGAGGACACACATCACAAAGAAGTTTCTGAGAATGCTTCTGTCTAGATTTTTTATGAAGATATTACCGTTTATAACGAAATCTTGACAGTTATCCAAATGTCCACTTGCAGATTCTACAAAAAGTGTGTTTCCAAATTGCTGTATCAAAAGAAAGGTTGAACTCTGTTAGTTGAGGACACACATCACAAAGAAGTTTCTGAGAATGCTTCTGTCTAGATTTTATATGAAGATATTCCCGTTTCCAATGAAATCTTCACAGTTATCCAAATATCCACTTGCAGATTCTACAAAAAGACTGTTTCCAAACTGCTGTATCAAAAGAAAGGTTCAACTCTGTTAGTTGAGGACACACATCCCAAATTTGTTTCTGAGAATGCTTCTGTCTAGATTTTTATATGAAGATATTCCCGTTTCCAACGAAATCATTAGAGGTATGCAGATATCCCCCTACAGATTCTGCAAAAAGACTGTTTCCAAACAGCTCTATCAAAAGAAAGTATGAACTCTGTTAGCTGAGGACACACATCACAAAGAAGTGTCTGAGAATGCTTCTGTCTAGATTTTATACGAAGGTATTCCCGTTTCCAATGAAATCTTCACAGTTATCCAAATATCCACTTGCAGATTCTACAAAAAGAGAGTTTCCAAACTGCTCTATCAAAAGAAATGTTCAACTCTGTTAGTTGAGGACACACATATCAAATAAGTGTCTGAGAATCCTTCTGTCTCGTTTTTATGGGAAGATATTTCTGTTTTCACCCTAGGCCTGAATGCACTCGAAATGTCCACTTCCAGATTCTACAGAAAGAGTGTTTCAAACCTGGTCTATGAAAGGGAATGTTCCGCTCTGTGACTTGAATGCAGATATCACAAGGTAGTTTCTGACAGTGCTTCTGTCTAGATTTTAGATGAGGATATTGCCATTTCCAACGAAATCTTCCCAGTTATCCAAATATGCACTCGCAGATTCTTCAAAAAGTGTGTTTCCAAGCAGCCATATCAAAATAAAGGTTGAACTCTGTAAGTTGAGGACACTCATCACAAAGAGGTTGCTGAGAATGCTTCTGTCTAGATTTTATATGAAGATATTCACGTTTCCAATGAAATCTTCACAGTTCTCCAAATATCCACTTGCAGATTCTACAAAAAGGGCGTTTCCAAACTGCTGTATCAAAAGAAAGGTTGAACTCTGTTAGTTGAGGACACTCATCACCAAGTAGTTTCTGAGAATGATTCTGTCTAGATTTTATATGAAGATATTGCCGTTTCCAACGAAATCTTCACAGTTATCCAAATATGCACTTGCAGATTCTACAAAAAGAGTGTTTCCAAACTGCTGTAGCAAAAGAAAGGTTCAACTCTGTTAGTTGAAGACACACATCCCAAATTTGTTTCTGAGAATGATTGTGTGTAGATTTTATCGGAAGATATTTCCTTTTTCACCATAGGCCTGAATGCGCTTGAAATGTCCACTTCCAGATACTTTAGAAAGAGTGTTTCAAACCTGGTCTGTGAAAGGGAAAGTTCAGCACTGTGATTTGAACGCTGATATCCCAAAGTAGTTTCCGACAGTGCTTCTGTCTAGATTTTAGATGAAGTTATACCCGTTTCCAATGAAATCGTTATAGCTATCCAAATATCCACTTACAGATTCTACAAAAAGAGTGTTTCCAAACTGCTGTATCAAAAGAAAGGTTGAACTCTCTTAGTTGAGGACACACATCACAGAGAAGTTTCTGAGAATGCTTCTGTCTATATTTTATATGAAGATATTCCCGTTTCCAACAAAATCTTCACAGTTATCCAAATATCCACCTGCAGATTCTACAAAAAGTGTGTTTCCAAACTGCTATAACAAAAGAAAGGTTGAACTCTGTTAGGTGAGGACACTCATCACAAAGAAGTTTCTGAGAATGCTTCGTGTAGATTTTATATGAAGATATTTCCGTTTCCAACGAAATCGTTAGAGGTATGCAAATATCCCCGTACAGATTCTACAAAAAGAGTGTTTCCAAACTGCTCTATCAAAAGAAAGATTGAACTCTGTTAGTTGAGGACACACATCAGAAAGAAGTTTCTGAGAATGCTTCAGTCTAGATTTTATATGAAGATATTCCCGTTTCCAACGAAATCTTCACAGTTATCCAAATATCCACTTGCAGATTCTACAAAAGAGTGTTTCCAAACAGCTCTATAAAAAGAAAGTATGAACTCTGTTAGCTGAGGACACACATCACAAAGAAGTTTCTGAGAAAGCTTCTGTCTAGATTTTATATGAAGATATTCCCGTTTCCAACAAAAGGTTCACAGTTATCCAAATATCCCCTTGCAGATTCTAGAAAAAGAGTGTTTCCAAACTGCTGTATCAAAAGAAAGGTTCAACTCTGTTAGTTGAGGACACACATCTCAAGTTTGCTTCTGAGAATGCTTCTGTCTAGATTTTATGGGAAGATATTTCCTTTTTCACCATAGGCCTCAAAGCGCTTGAAATGTCCACTTGCATATAGTACAGAAAGAGTGTTTCAATCCTGCTCTGTGAAAGGGAATGTTCAGCTCTGTGACTTGAATGCAGATGTCACAAAGTTGTTTCTGAGAGTGCTTCTGTCTAGATTTTAGATGAGGATATTCCCGTTTCCAACGAAATCTTCACAGTTATCCAAATATCCACTTGCATATTCTACAGAAAGAGTGTTTCGAAATAGCTGTATGAAAAGAAAGGTTGAACTCTGCTAGTTGAGGACACCTATCACAAAGAAGTTTCTGAGAATGCTTCCGTCTAGATTTTATATGAAGATATTCCCGTTTCCAACGAAATCGTTAGAGCTATCCAAATATCCACATACAGATTCTATAAAAAGAGTGCTTCCAAACTGCTCTATCAAAAGAATGTTTGAACTCTGTTAGTTGAGGACACACATCACAAAGAAGTTTCTGAGAATGCTTCTGTCTAGATTTTTTATGAAGATATTACCGTTTATAACGAAATCTTGACAGTTATCCAAATGTCCACTTGCAGATTCTACAAAAAGTGTGTTTCCAAATTGCTGTATCAAAAGAAAGGTTGAACTCTGTTAGTTGAGGACACACATCACAAAGAAGTTTCTGAGAATGCTTCTGTCTAGATTTTATATGAAGATATTCCCGTTTCCAATGAAATCTTCACAGTTATCCAAATATCCACTTGCAGATTCTACAAAAAGACTGTTTCCAAACTGCTGTATCAAAAGAAAGGTTCAACTCTGTTAGTTGAGGACACACATCCCAAATTTGTTTCTGAGAATGCTTCTGTCTAGATTTTTATATGAAGATATTCCCGTTTCCAACGAAATCATTAGAGGTATGCAGATATCCCCCTACAGATTCTGCAAAAAGACTGTTTCCAAACAGCTCTATCAAAAGAAAGTATGAACTCTGTTAGCTGAGGACACACATCACAAAGAAGTGTCTGAGAATGCTTCTGTCTAGATTTTATACGAAGGTATTCCCGTTTCCAATGAAATCTTCACAGTTATCCAAATATCCACTTGCAGATTCTACAAAAAGAGAGTTTCCAAACTGCTCTATCAAAAGAAATGTTCAACTCTGTTAGTTGAGGACACACATATCAAATAAGTGTCTGAGAATCCTTCTGTCTCGTTTTTATGGGAAGATATTTCTGTTTTCACCCTAGGCCTGAATGCACTCGAAATGTCCACTTCCAGATTCTACAGAAAGAGTGTTTCAAACCTGGTCTATGAAAGGGAATGTTCCGCTCTGTGACTTGAATGCAGATATCACAAGGTAGTTTCTGACAGTGCTTCTGTCTAGATTTTAGATGAGGATATTGCCATTTCCAACGAAATCTTCCCAGTTATCCAAATATGCACTCGCAGATTCTTCAAAAAGTGTGTTTCCAAGCAGCCATATCAAAATAAAGGTTGAACTCTGTAAGTTGAGGACACTCATCACAAAGAGGTTGCTGAGAATGCTTCTGTCTAGATTTTATATGAAGATATTCACGTTTCCAATGAAATCTTCACAGTTCTCCAAATATCCACTTGCAGATTCTACAAAAAGGGCGTTTCCAAACTGCTGTATCAAAAGAAAGGTTGAACTCTGTTAGTTGAGGACACTCATCACCAAGTAGTTTCTGAGAATGATTCTGTCTAGATTTTATATGAAGATATTGCCGTTTCCAACGAAATCTTCACAGTTATCCAAATATGCACTTGCAGATTCTACAAAAAGAGTGTTTCCAAACTGCTGTAGCAAAAGAAAGGTTCAACTCTGTTAGTTGAAGACACACATCCCAAATTTGTTTCTGAGAATGATTGTGTGTAGATTTTATCGGAAGATATTTCCTTTTTCACCATAGGCCTGAATGCGCTTGAAATGTCCACTTCCAGATACTTTAGAAAGAGTGTTTCAAACCTGGTCTGTGAAAGGGAAAGTTCAGCACTGTGATTTGAACGCTGATATCCCAAAGTAGTTTCCGACAGTGCTTCTGTCTAGATTTTAGATGAAGTTATACCCGTTTCCAATGAAATCGTTATAGCTATCCAAATATCCACTTACAGATTCTACAAAAAGAGTGTTTCCAAACTGCTGTATCAAAAGAAAGGTTGAACTCTCTTAGTTGAGGACACACATCACAGAGAAGTTTCTGAGAATGCTTCTGTCTATATTTTATATGAAGATATTCCCGTTTCCAACAAAATCTTCACAGTTATCCAAATATCCACCTGCAGATTCTACAAAAAGTGTGTTTCCAAACTGCTATAACAAAAGAAAGGTTGAACTCTGTTAGGTGAGGACACTCATCACAAAGAAGTTTCTGAGAATGCTTCGTGTAGATTTTATATGAAGATATTTCCGTTTCCAACGAAATCGTTAGAGGTATGCAAATATCCCCGTACAGATTCTACAAAAAGAGTGTTTCCAAACTGCTCTATCAAAAGAAAGATTGAACTCTGTTAGTTGAGGACACACATCAGAAAGAAGTTTCTGAGAATGCTTCAGTCTAGATTTTATATGAAGATATTCCCGTTTCCAACGAAATCTTCACAGTTATCCAAATATCCACTTGCAGATTCTACAAAAGAGTGTTTCCAAACAGCTCTATAAAAAGAAAGTATGAACTCTGTTAGCTGAGGACACACATCACAAAGAAGTTTCTGAGAAAGCTTCTGTCTAGATTTTATATGAAGATATTCCCGTTTCCAACAAAAGGTTCACAGTTATCCAAATATCCCCTTGCAGATTCTAGAAAAAGAGTGTTTCCAAACTGCTGTATCAAAAGAAAGGTTCAACTCTGTTAGTTGAGGACACACATCTCAAGTTTGCTTCTGAGAATGCTTCTGTCTAGATTTTATGGGAAGATATTTCCTTTTTCACCATAGGCCTCAAAGCGCTTGAAATGTCCACTTGCATATAGTACAGAAAGAGTGTTTCAATCCTGCTCTGTGAAAGGGAATGTTCAGCTCTGTGACTTGAATGCAGATGTCACAAAGTTGTTTCTGAGAGTGCTTCTGTCTAGATTTTAGATGAGGATATTCCCGTTTCCAACGAAATCTTCACAGTTATCCAAATATCCACTTGCATATTCTACAGAAAGAGTGTTTCGAAATAGCTGTATGAAAAGAAAGGTTGAACTCTGCTAGTTGAGGACACCTATCACAAAGAAGTTTCTGAGAATGCTTCCGTCTAGATTTTATATGAAGATATTCCCGTTTCCAACGAAATCGTTAGAGCTATCCAAATATCCACATACAGATTCTATAAAAAGAGTGCTTCCAAACTGCTCTATCAAAAGAAAGTTTGAACTCTGTTAGTTGAGGACACACATCACAAAGAAGTTTCTGAGAATGCTTCTGTCTAGATTTTTTATGAAGATATTACCGTTTATAACGAAATCTTGACAGTTATCCAAATGTCCACTTGCAGATTCTACAAAAAGTGTGTTTCCAAATTGCTGTATCAAAAGAAAGGTTGAACTCTGTTAGTTGAGGACACACATCACAAAGAAGTTTCTGAGAATGCTTCTGTCTAGATTTTATATGAAGATATTCCCGTTTCCAATGAAATCTTCACAGTTATCCAAATATCCACTTGCAGATTCTACAAAAAGACTGTTTCCAAACTGCTGTATCAAAAGAAAGGTTCAACTCTGTTAGTTGAGGACACACATCCCAAATTTGTTTCTGAGAATGCTTCTGTCTAGATTTTTATATGAAGATATTCCCGTTTCCAACGAAATCATTAGAGGTATGCAGATATCCCCCTACAGATTCTGCAAAAAGACTGTTTCCAAACAGCTCTATCAAAAGAAAGTATGAACTCTGTTAGCTGAGGACACACATCACAAAGAAGTGTCTGAGAATGCTTCTGTCTAGATTTTATACGAAGGTATTCCCGTTTCCAATGAAATCTTCACAGTTATCCAAATATCCACTTGCAGATTCTACAAAAAGAGAGTTTCCAAACTGCTCTATCAAAAGAAATGTTCAACTCTGTTAGTTGAGGACACACATATCAAATAAGTGTCTGAGAATCCTTCTGTCTCGTTTTTATGGGAAGATATTTCTGTTTTCACCCTAGGCCTGAATGCACTCGAAATGTCCACTTCCAGATTCTACAGAAAGAGTGTTTCAAACCTGGTCTATGAAAGGGAATGTTCCGCTCTGTGACTTGAATGCAGATATCACAAGGTAGTTTCTGACAGTGCTTCTGTCTAGATTTTAGATGAGGATATTGCCATTTCCAACGAAATCTTCCCAGTTATCCAAATATGCACTCGCAGATTCTTCAAAAAGTGTGTTTCCAAGCAGCCATATCAAAATAAAGGTTGAACTCTGTAAGTTGAGGACACTCATCACAAAGAGGTTGCTGAGAATGCTTCTGTCTAGATTTTATATGAAGATATTCACGTTTCCAATGAAATCTTCACAGTTCTCCAAATATCCACTTGCAGATTCTACAAAAAGGGCGTTTCCAAACTGCTGTATCAAAAGAAAGGTTGAACTCTGTTAGTTGAGGACACTCATCACCAAGTAGTTTCTGAGAATGATTCTGTCTAGATTTTATATGAAGATATTGCCGTTTCCAACGAAATCTTCACAGTTATCCAAATATGCACTTGCAGATTCTACAAAAAGAGTGTTTCCAAACTGCTGTAGCAAAAGAAAGGTTCAACTCTGTTAGTTGAAGACACACATCCCAAATTTGTTTCTGAGAATGATTGTGTGTAGATTTTATCGGAAGATATTTCCTTTTTCACCATAGGCCTGAATGCGCTTGAAATGTCCACTTCCAGATACTTTAGAAAGAGTGTTTCAAACCTGGTCTGTGAAAGGGAAAGTTCAGCACTGTGATTTGAACGCTGATATCCCAAAGTAGTTTCCGACAGTGCTTCTGTCTAGATTTTAGATGAAGTTATACCCGTTTCCAATGAAATCGTTATAGCTATCCAAATATCCACTTACAGATTCTACAAAAAGAGTGTTTCCAAACTGCTGTATCAAAAGAAAGGTTGAACTCTCTTAGTTGAGGACACACATCACAGAGAAGTTTCTGAGAATGCTTCTGTCTATATTTTATATGAAGATATTCCCGTTTCCAACAAAATCTTCACAGTTATCCAAATATCCACCTGCAGATTCTACAAAAAGTGTGTTTCCAAACTGCTATAACAAAAGAAAGGTTGAACTCTGTTAGGTGAGGACACTCATCACAAAGAAGTTTCTGAGAATGCTTCGTGTAGATTTTATATGAAGATATTTCCGTTTCCAACGAAATCGTTAGAGGTATGCAAATATCCCCGTACAGATTCTACAAAAAGAGTGTTTCCAAACTGCTCTATCAAAAGAAAGATTGAACTCTGTTAGTTGAGGACACACATCAGAAAGAAGTTTCTGAGAATGCTTCAGTCTAGATTTTATATGAAGATATTCCCGTTTCCAACGAAATCTTCACAGTTATCCAAATATCCACTTGCAGATTCTACAAAAGAGTGTTTCCAAACAGCTCTATAAAAAGAAAGTATGAACTCTGTTAGCTGAGGACACACATCACAAAGAAGTTTCTGAGAAAGCTTCTGTCTAGATTTTATATGAAGATATTCCCGTTTCCAACAAAAGGTTCACAGTTATCCAAATATCCCCTTGCAGATTCTAGAAAAAGAGTGTTTCCAAACTGCTGTATCAAAAGAAAGGTTCAACTCTGTTAGTTGAGGACACACATCTCAAGTTTGCTTCTGAGAATGCTTCTGTCTAGATTTTATGGGAAGATATTTCCTTTTTCACCATAGGCCTCAAAGCGCTTGAAATGTCCACTTGCATATAGTACAGAAAGAGTGTTTCAATCCTGCTCTGTGAAAGGGAATGTTCAGCTCTGTGACTTGAATGCAGATGTCACAAAGTTGTTTCTGAGAGTGCTTCTGTCTAGATTTTAGATGAGGATATTCCCGTTTCCAACGAAATCTTCACAGTTATCCAAATATCCACTTGCATATTCTACAGAAAGAGTGTTTCGAAATAGCTGTATGAAAAGAAAGGTTGAACTCTGCTAGTTGAGGACACCTATCACAAAGAAGTTTCTGAGAATGCTTCCGTCTAGATTTTATATGAAGATATTCCCGTTTCCAACGAAATCGTTAGAGCTATCCAAATATCCACATACAGATTCTATAAAAAGAGTGCTTCCAAACTGCTCTATCAAAAGAAAGTTTGAACTCTGTTAGTTGAGGACACACATCACAAAGAAGTTTCTGAGAATGCTTCTGTCTAGATTTTTTATGAAGATATTACCGTTTATAACGAAATCTTGACAGTTATCCAAATGTCCACTTGCAGATTCTACAAAAAGTGTGTTTCCAAATTGCTGTATCAAAAGAAAGGTTGAACTCTGTTAGTTGAGGACACACATCACAAAGAAGTTTCTGAGAATGCTTCTGTCTAGATTTTATATGAAGATATTCCCGTTTCCAATGAAATCTTCACAGTTATCCAAATATCCACTTGCAGATTCTACAAAAAGACTGTTTCCAAACTGCTGTATCAAAAGAAAGGTTCAACTCTGTTAGTTGAGGACACACATCCCAAATTTGTTTCTGAGAATGCTTTTGTCTAGATTTTTATATGAAGATATTCCCGTTTCCAACGAAATCATTAGAGGTATGCAGATATCCCCCTACAGATTCTGCAAAAAGACTGTTTCCAAACAGCTCTATCAAAAGAAAGTATGAACTCTGTTAGCTGAGGACACACATCACAAAGAAGTGTCTGAGAATGCTTCTGTCTAGATTTTATACGAAGGTATTCCCGTTTCCAATGAAATCTTCACAGTTATCCAAATATCCACTTGCAGATTCTAGAAAAAGAGAGTTTCCAAACTGCTCTATCAAAAGAAATGTTCAACTCTGTTAGTTGAGGACACACATATCAAATAAGTGTCTGAGAATCCTTCTGTCTCGTTTTTATGGGAAGATATTTCTGTTTTCACCCTAGGCCTGAATGCACTCGAAATGTCCACTTCCAGATTCTACAGAAAGAGTGTTTCAAACCTGGTCTATGAAAGGGAATGTTCCGCTCTGTGACTTGAATGCAGATATCACAAGGTAGTTTCTGACAGTGCTTCTGTCTAGATTTTAGATGAGGATATTGCCATTTCCAACGAAATCTTCCCAGTTATCCAAATATGCACTCGCAGATTCTTCAAAAAGTGTGTTTCCAAGCAGCCATATCAAAATAAAGGTTGAACTCTGTAAGTTGAGGACACTCATCACAAAGAGGTTGCTGAGAATGCTTCTGTCTAGATTTTATATGAAGATATTCACGTTTCCAATGAAATCTTCACAGTTCTCCAAATATCCACTTGCAGATTCTACAAAAAGGGCGTTTCCAAACTGCTGTATCAAAAGAAAGGTTGAACTCTGTTAGTTGAGGACACTCATCACCAAGTAGTTTCTGAGAATGATTCTGTCTAGATTTTATATGAAGATATTGCCGTTTCCAACGAAATCTTCACAGTTATCCAAATATGCACTTGCAGATTCTACAAAAAGAGTGTTTCCAAACTGCTGTAGCAAAAGAAAGGTTCAACTCTGTTAGTTGAAGACACACATCCCAAATTTGTTTCTGAGAATGATTGTGTGTAGATTTTATCGGAAGATATTTCCTTTTTCACCATAGGCCTGAATGCGCTTGAAATGTCCACTTCCAGATACTTTAGAAAGAGTGTTTCAAACCTGGTCTGTGAAAGGGAAAGTTCAGCACTGTGATTTGAACGCTGATATCCCAAAGTAGTTTCCGACAGTGCTTCTGTCTAGATTTTAGATGAAGTTATACCCGTTTCCAATGAAATCGTTATAGCTATCCAAATATCCACTTACAGATTCTACAAAAAGAGTGTTTCCAAACTGCTGTATCAAAAGAAAGGTTGAACTCTCTTAGTTGAGGACACACATCACAGAGAAGTTTCTGAGAATGCTTCTGTCTATATTTTATATGAAGATATTCCCGTTTCCAACAAAATCTTCACAGTTATCCAAATATCCACCTGCAGATTCTACAAAAAGTGTGTTTCCAAACTGCTATAACAAAAGAAAGGTTGAACTCTGTTAGGTGAGGACACTCATCACAAAGAAGTTTCTGAGAATGCTTCGTGTAGATTTTATATGAAGATATTTCCGTTTCCAACGAAATCGTTAGAGGTATGCAAATATCCCCGTACAGATTCTACAAAAAGAGTGTTTCCAAACTGCTCTATCAAAAGAAAGATTGAACTCTGTTAGTTGAGGACACACATCAGAAAGAAGTTTCTGAGAATGCTTCAGTCTAGATTTTATATGAAGATATTCCCGTTTCCAACGAAATCTTCACAGTTATCCAAATATCCACTTGCAGATTCTACAAAAGAGTGTTTCCAAACAGCTCTATAAAAAGAAAGTATGAACTCTGTTAGCTGAGGACACACATCACAAAGAAGTTTCTGAGAAAGCTTCTGTCTAGATTTTATATGAAGATATTCCCGTTTCCAACAAAAGGTTCACAGTTATCCAAATATCCCCTTGCAGATTCTAGAAAAAGAGTGTTTCCAAACTGCTGTATCAAAAGAAAGGTTCAACTCTGTTAGTTGAGGACACACATCTCAAGTTTGCTTCTGAGAATGCTTCTGTCTAGATTTTATGGGAAGATATTTCCTTTTTCACCATAGGCCTCAAAGCGCTTGAAATGTCCACTTGCATATAGTACAGAAAGAGTGTTTCAATCCTGCTCTGTGAAAGGGAATGTTCAGCTCTGTGACTTGAATGCAGATGTCACAAAGTTGTTTCTGAGAGTGCTTCTGTCTAGATTTTAGATGAGGATATTCCCGTTTCCAACGAAATCTTCACAGTTATCCAAATATCCACTTGCATATTCTACAGAAAGAGTGTTTCGAAATAGCTGTATGAAAAGAAAGGTTGAACTCTGCTAGTTGAGGACACCTATCACAAAGAAGTTTCTGAGAATGCTTCCGTCTAGATTTTATATGAAGATATTCCCGTTTCCAACGAAATCGTTAGAGCTATCCAAATATCCACATACAGATTCTATAAAAAGAGTGCTTCCAAACTGCTCTATCAAAAGAATGTTTGAACTCTGTTAGTTGAGGACACACATCACAAAGAAGTTTCTGAGAATGCTTCTGTCTAGATTTTTTATGAAGATATTACCGTTTATAACGAAATCTTGACAGTTATCCAAATGTCCACTTGCAGATTCTACAAAAAGTGTGTTTCCAAATTGCTGTATCAAAAGAAAGGTTGAACTCTGTTAGTTGAGGACACACATCACAAAGAAGTTTCTGAGAATGCTTCTGTCTAGATTTTATATGAAGATATTCCCGTTTCCAATGAAATCTTCACAGTTATCCAAATATCCACTTGCAGATTCTACAAAAAGACTGTTTCCAAACTGCTGTATCAAAAGAAAGGTTCAACTCTGTTAGTTGAGGACACACATCCCAAATTTGTTTCTGAGAATGCTTCTGTCTAGATTTTTATATGAAGATATTCCCGTTTCCAACGAAATCATTAGAGGTATGCAGATATCCCCCTACAGATTCTGCAAAAAGACTGTTTCCAAACAGCTCTATCAAAAGAAAGTATGAACTCTGTTAGCTGAGGACACACATCACAAAGAAGTGTCTGAGAATGCTTCTGTCTAGATTTTATACGAAGGTATTCCCGTTTCCAATGAAATCTTCACAGTTATCCAAATATCCACTTGCAGATTCTACAAAAAGAGAGTTTCCAAACTGCTCTATCAAAAGAAATGTTCAACTCTGTTAGTTGAGGACACACATATCAAATAAGTGTCTGAGAATCCTTCTGTCTCGTTTTTATGGGAAGATATTTCTGTTTTCACCCTAGGCCTGAATGCACTCGAAATGTCCACTTCCAGATTCTACAGAAAGAGTGTTTCAAACCTGGTCTATGAAAGGGAATGTTCCGCTCTGTGACTTGAATGCAGATATCACAAGGTAGTTTCTGACAGTGCTTCTGTCTAGATTTTAGATGAGGATATTGCCATTTCCAACGAAATCTTCCCAGTTATCCAAATATGCACTCGCAGATTCTTCAAAAAGTGTGTTTCCAAGCAGCCATATCAAAATAAAGGTTGAACTCTGTAAGTTGAGGACACTCATCACAAAGAGGTTGCTGAGAATGCTTCTGTCTAGATTTTATATGAAGATATTCACGTTTCCAATGAAATCTTCACAGTTCTCCAAATATCCACTTGCAGATTCTACAAAAAGGGCGTTTCCAAACTGCTGTATCAAAAGAAAGGTTGAACTCTGTTAGTTGAGGACACTCATCACCAAGTAGTTTCTGAGAATGATTCTGTCTAGATTTTATATGAAGATATTGCCGTTTCCAACGAAATCTTCACAGTTATCCAAATATGCACTTGCAGATTCTACAAAAAGAGTGTTTCCAAACTGCTGTAGCAAAAGAAAGGTTCAACTCTGTTAGTTGAAGACACACATCCCAAATTTGTTTCTGAGAATGATTGTGTGTAGATTTTATCGGAAGATATTTCCTTTTTCACCATAGGCCTGAATGCGCTTGAAATGTCCACTTCCAGATACTTTAGAAAGAGTGTTTCAAACCTGGTCTGTGAAAGGGAAAGTTCAGCACTGTGATTTGAACGCTGATATCCCAAAGTAGTTTCCGACAGTGCTTCTGTCTAGATTTTAGATGAAGTTATACCCGTTTCCAATGAAATCGTTATAGCTATCCAAATATCCACTTACAGATTCTACAAAAAGAGTGTTTCCAAACTGCTGTATCAAAAGAAAGGTTGAACTCTCTTAGTTGAGGACACACATCACAGAGAAGTTTCTGAGAATGCTTCTGTCTATATTTTATATGAAGATATTCCCGTTTCCAACAAAATCTTCACAGTTATCCAAATATCCACCTGCAGATTCTACAAAAAGTGTGTTTCCAAACTGCTATAACAAAAGAAAGGTTGAACTCTGTTAGGTGAGGACACTCATCACAAAGAAGTTTCTGAGAATGCTTCGTGTAGATTTTATATGAAGATATTTCCGTTTCCAACGAAATCGTTAGAGGTATGCAAATATCCCCGTACAGATTCTACAAAAAGAGTGTTTCCAAACTGCTCTATCAAAAGAAAGATTGAACTCTGTTAGTTGAGGACACACATCAGAAAGAAGTTTCTGAGAATGCTTCAGTCTAGATTTTATATGAAGATATTCCCGTTTCCAACGAAATCTTCACAGTTATCCAAATATCCACTTGCAGATTCTACAAAAGAGTGTTTCCAAACAGCTCTATAAAAAGAAAGTATGAACTCTGTTAGCTGAGGACACACATCACAAAGAAGTTTCTGAGAAAGCTTCTGTCTAGATTTTATATGAAGATATTCCCGTTTCCAACAAAAGGTTCACAGTTATCCAAATATCCCCTTGCAGATTCTAGAAAAAGAGTGTTTCCAAACTGCTGTATCAAAAGAAAGGTTCAACTCTGTTAGTTGAGGACACACATCTCAAGTTTGCTTCTGAGAATGCTTCTGTCTAGATTTTATGGGAAGATATTTCCTTTTTCACCATAGGCCTCAAAGCGCTTGAAATGTCCACTTGCATATAGTACAGAAAGAGTGTTTCAATCCTGCTCTGTGAAAGGGAATGTTCAGCTCTGTGACTTGAATGCAGATGTCACAAAGTTGTTTCTGAGAGTGCTTCTGTCTAGATTTTAGATGAGGATATTCCCGTTTCCAACGAAATCTTCACAGTTTTCCAAATATCCACTTGCATATTCTACAGAAAGAGTGTTTCGAAATAGCTGTATGAAAAGAAAGGTTGAACTCTGTTAGTTGAGGACACCTATCACAAAGAAGTTTCTGAGAATGCTTCCGTCTAGATTTTATATGAAGATATTCCCGTTTCCAATGAAATCGTTAGAGCTATCCAAATATCCACATACAGATTCTATAAAAAGAGTGCTTCCAAACTGCTCTATCAAAAGAAAGTTTGAACTCTGTTAGTTGAGGACACACATCACAAAGAAGTTTCTGAGAATGCTTCTGTCTAGATTTTTTATGAAGATATTACCGTTTATAACGAAATCTTGACAGTTATCCAAATGTCCACTTGCAGATTCTACAAAAAGTGTGTTTCCAAATTGCTGTATCAAAAGAAAGGTTGAACTCTGTTAGTTGAGGACACACATCACAAAGAAGTTTCTGAGAATGCTTCTGTCTAGATTTTATATGAAGATATTCCCGTTTCCAATGAAATCTTCACAGTTATCCAAATATCCACTTGCAGATTCTACAAAAAGACTGTTTCCAAACTGCTGTATCAAAAGAAAGGTTCAACTCTGTTAGTTGAGGACACACATCCCAAATTTGTTTCTGAGAATGCTTCTGTCTAGATTTTTATATGAAGATATTCCCGTTTCCAACGAAATCATTAGAGGTATGCAGATATCCCCCTACAGATTCTGCAAAAAGACTGTTTCCAAACAGCTCTATCAAAAGAAAGTATGAACTCTGTTAGCTGAGGACACACATCACAAAGAAGTGTCTGAGAATGCTTCTGTCTAGATTTTATACGAAGGTATTCCCGTTTCCAATGAAATCTTCACAGTTATCCAAATATCCACTTGCAGATTCTACAAAAAGAGAGTTTCCAAACTGCTCTATCAAAAGAAATGTTCAACTCTGTTAGTTGAGGACACACATATCAAATAAGTGTCTGAGAATCCTTCTGTCTCGTTTTTATGGGAAGATATTTCTGTTTTCACCCTAGGCCTGAATGCACTCGAAATGTCCACTTCCAGATTCTACAGAAAGAGTGTTTCAAACCTGGTCTATGAAAGGGAATGTTCCGCTCTGTGACTTGAATGCAGATATCACAAGGTAGTTTCTGACAGTGCTTCTGTCTAGATTTTAGATGAGGATATTGCCATTTCCAACGAAATCTTCCCAGTTATCCAAATATGCACTCGCAGATTCTTCAAAAAGTGTGTTTCCAAGCAGCCATATCAAAATAAAGGTTGAACTCTGTAAGTTGAGGACACTCATCACAAAGAGGTTGCTGAGAATGCTTCTGTCTAGATTTTATATGAAGATATTCACGTTTCCAATGAAATCTTCACAGTTCTCCAAATATCCACTTGCAGATTCTACAAAAAGGGCGTTTCCAAACTGCTGTATCAAAAGAAAGGTTGAACTCTGTTAGTTGAGGACACTCATCACCAAGTAGTTTCTGAGAATGATTCTGTCTAGATTTTATATGAAGATATTGCCGTTTCCAACGAAATCTTCACAGTTATCCAAATATGCACTTGCAGATTCTACAAAAAGAGTGTTTCCAAACTGCTGTAGCAAAAGAAAGGTTCAACTCTGTTAGTTGAAGACACACATCCCAAATTTGTTTCTGAGAATGATTGTGTGTAGATTTTATCGGAAGATATTTCCTTTTTCACCATAGGCCTGAATGCGCTTGAAATGTCCACTTCCAGATACTTTAGAAAGAGTGTTTCAAACCTGGTCTGTGAAAGGGAAAGTTCAGCACTGTGATTTGAACGCTGATATCCCAAAGTAGTTTCCGACAGTGCTTCTGTCTAGATTTTAGATGAAGTTATACCCGTTTCCAATGAAATCGTTATAGCTATCCAAATATCCACTTACAGATTCTACAAAAAGAGTGTTTCCAAACTGCTGTATCAAAAGAAAGGTTGAACTCTCTTAGTTGAGGACACACATCACAGAGAAGTTTCTGAGAATGCTTCTGTCTATATTTTATATGAAGATATTCCCGTTTCCAACAAAATCTTCACAGTTATCCAAATATCCACCTGCAGATTCTACAAAAAGTGTGTTTCCAAACTGCTATAACAAAAGAAAGGTTGAACTCTGTTAGGTGAGGACACTCATCACAAAGAAGTTTCTGAGAATGCTTCGTGTAGATTTTATATGAAGATATTTCCGTTTCCAACGAAATCGTTAGAGGTATGCAAATATCCCCGTACAGATTCTACAAAAAGAGTGTTTCCAAACTGCTCTATCAAAAGAAAGATTGAACTCTGTTAGTTGAGGACACACATCAGAAAGAAGTTTCTGAGAATGCTTCAGTCTAGATTTTATATGAAGATATTCCCGTTTCCAACGAAATCTTCACAGTTATCCAAATATCCACTTGCAGATTCTACAAAAGAGTGTTTCCAAACAGCTCTATAAAAAGAAAGTATGAACTCTGTTAGCTGAGGACACACATCACAAAGAAGTTTCTGAGAAAGCTTCTGTCTAGATTTTATATGAAGATATTCCCGTTTCCAACAAAAGGTTCACAGTTATCCAAATATCCCCTTGCAGATTCTAGAAAAAGAGTGTTTCCAAACTGCTGTATCAAAAGAAAGGTTCAACTCTGTTAGTTGAGGACACACATCTCAAGTTTGCTTCTGAGAATGCTTCTGTCTAGATTTTATGGGAAGATATTTCCTTTTTCACCATAGGCCTCAAAGCGCTTGAAATGTCCACTTGCATATAGTACAGAAAGAGTGTTTCAATCCTGCTCTGTGAAAGGGAATGTTCAGCTCTGTGACTTGAATGCAGATGTCACAAAGTTGTTTCTGAGAGTGCTTCTGTCTAGATTTTAGATGAGGATATTCCCGTTTCCAACGAAATCTTCACAGTTATCCAAATATCCACTTGCATATTCTACAGAAAGAGTGTTTCGAAATAGCTGTATGAAAAGAAAGGTTGAACTCTGTTAGTTGAGGACACCTATCACAAAGAAGTTTCTGAGAATGCTTCCGTCTAGATTTTATATGAAGATATTCCCGTTTCCAATGAAATCGTTAGAGCTATCCAAATATCCACATACAGATTCTATAAAAAGAGTGCTTCCAAACTGCTCTATCAAAAGAAAGTTTGAACTCTGTTAGTTGAGGACACACATCACAAAGAAGTTTCTGAGAATGCTTCTGTCTAGATTTTTTATGAAGATATTACCGTTTATAACGAAATCTTGACAGTTATCCAAATGTCCACTTGCAGATTCTACAAAAAGTGTGTTTCCAAATTGCTGTATCAAAAGAAAGGTTGAACTCTGTTAGTTGAGGACACACATCACAAAGAAGTTTCTGAGAATGCTTCTGTCTAGATTTTATATGAAGATATTCCCGTTTCCAATGAAATCTTCACAGTTATCCAAATATCCACTTGCAGATTCTACAAAAAGACTGTTTCCAAACTGCTGTATCAAAAGAAAGGTTCAACTCTGTTAGTTGAGGACACACATCCCAAATTTGTTTCTGAGAATGCTTCTGTCTAGATTTTTATATGAAGATATTCCCGTTTCCAACGAAATCATTAGAGGTATGCAGATATCCCCCTACAGATTCTGCAAAAAGACTGTTTCCAAACAGCTCTATCAAAAGAAAGTATGAACTCTGTTAGCTGAGGACACACATCACAAAGAAGTGTCTGAGAATGCTTCTGTCTAGATTTTATACGAAGGTATTCCCGTTTCCAATGAAATCTTCACAGTTATCCAAATATCCACTTGCAGATTCTACAAAAAGAGAGTTTCCAAACTGCTCTATCAAAAGAAATGTTCAACTCTGTTAGTTGAGGACACACATATCAAATAAGTGTCTGAGAATCCTTCTGTCTCGTTTTTATGGGAAGATATTTCTGTTTTCACCCTAGGCCTGAATGCACTCGAAATGTCCACTTCCAGATTCTACAGAAAGAGTGTTTCAAACCTGGTCTATGAAAGGGAATGTTCCGCTCTGTGACTTGAATGCAGATATCACAAGGTAGTTTCTGACAGTGCTTCTGTCTAGATTTTAGATGAGGATATTGCCATTTCCAACGAAATCTTCCCAGTTATCCAAATATGCACTCGCAGATTCTTCAAAAAGTGTGTTTCCAAGCAGCCATATCAAAATAAAGGTTGAACTCTGTAAGTTGAGGACACTCATCACAAAGAGGTTGCTGAGAATGCTTCTGTCTAGATTTTATATGAAGATATTCACGTTTCCAATGAAATCTTCACAGTTCTCCAAATATCCACTTGCAGATTCTACAAAAAGGGCGTTTCCAAACTGCTGTATCAAAAGAAAGGTTGAACTCTGTTAGTTGAGGACACTCATCACCAAGTAGTTTCTGAGAATGATTCTGTCTAGATTTTATATGAAGATATTGCCGTTTCCAACGAAATCTTCACAGTTATCCAAATATGCACTTGCAGATTCTACAAAAAGAGTGTTTCCAAACTGCTGTAGCAAAAGAAAGGTTCAACTCTGTTAGTTGAAGACACACATCCCAAATTTGTTTCTGAGAATGATTGTGTGTAGATTTTATCGGAAGATATTTCCTTTTTCACCATAGGCCTGAATGCGCTTGAAATGTCCACTTCCAGATACTTTAGAAAGAGTGTTTCAAACCTGGTCTGTGAAAGGGAAAGTTCAGCACTGTGATTTGAACGCTGATATCCCAAAGTAGTTTCCGACAGTGCTTCTGTCTAGATTTTAGATGAAGTTATACCCGTTTCCAATGAAATCGTTATAGCTATCCAAATATCCACTTACAGATTCTACAAAAAGAGTGTTTCCAAACTGCTGTATCAAAAGAAAGGTTGAACTCTCTTAGTTGAGGACACACATCACAGAGAAGTTTCTGAGAATGCTTCTGTCTATATTTTATATGAAGATATTCCCGTTTCCAACAAAATCTTCACAGTTATCCAAATATCCACCTGCAGATTCTACAAAAAGTGTGTTTCCAAACTGCTATAACAAAAGAAAGGTTGAACTCTGTTAGGTGAGGACACTCATCACAAAGAAGTTTCTGAGAATGCTTCGTGTAGATTTTATATGAAGATATTTCCGTTTCCAACGAAATCGTTAGAGGTATGCAAATATCCCCGTACAGATTCTACAAAAAGAGTGTTTCCAAACTGCTCTATCAAAAGAAAGATTGAACTCTGTTAGTTGAGGACACACATCAGAAAGAAGTTTCTGAGAATGCTTCAGTCTAGATTTTATATGAAGATATTCCCGTTTCCAACGAAATCTTCACAGTTATCCAAATATCCACTTGCAGATTCTACAAAAGAGTGTTTCCAAACAGCTCTATAAAAAGAAAGTATGAACTCTGTTAGCTGAGGACACACATCACAAAGAAGTTTCTGAGAAAGCTTCTGTCTAGATTTTATATGAAGATATTCCCGTTTCCAACAAACGGTTCACAGTTATCCAAATATCCCCTTGCAGATTCTAGAAAAAGAGTGTTTCCAAACTGCTGTATCAAAAGAAAGGTTCAACTCTGTTAGTTGAGGACACACATCTCAAGTTTGCTTCTGAGAATGCTTCTGTCTAGATTTTATGGGAAGATATTTCCTTTTTCACCATAGGCCTCAAAGCGCTTGAAATGTCCACTTGCATATAGTACAGAAAGAGTGTTTCAATCCTGCTCTGTGAAAGGGAATGTTCAGCTCTGTGACTTGAATGCAGATGTCACAAAGTTGTTTCTGAGAGTGCTTCTGTCTAGATTTTAGATGAGGATATTCCCGTTTCCAACGAAATCTTCACAGTTATCCAAATATCCACTTGCATATTCTACAGAAAGAGTGTTTCGAAATAGCTGTATGAAAAGAAAGGTTGAACTCTGTTAGTTGAGGACACCTATCACAAAGAAGTTTCTGAGAATGCTTCCGTCTAGATTTTATATGAAGATATTCCCGTTTCCAATGAAATCGTTAGAGCTATCCAAATATCCACATACAGATTCTATAAAAAGAGTGCTTCCAAACTGCTCTATCAAAAGAAAGTTTGAACTCTGTTAGTTGAGGACACACATCACAAAGAAGTTTCTGAGAATGCTTCTGTCTAGATTTTTTATGAAGATATTACCGTTTATAACGAAATCTTGACAGTTATCCAAATGTCCACTTGCAGATTCTACAAAAAGTGTGTTTCCAAATTGCTGCATCAAAAGAAAGGTTGAACTCTGTTAGTTGAGGACACACATCACAAAGAAGTTTCTGAGAATGCTTCTGTCTAGATTTTATATGAAGATATTCCCGTTTCCAATGAAATCTTCACAGTTATCCAAATATCCACTTGCAGATTCTACAAAAAGACTGTTTCCAAACTGCTGTATCAAAAGAAAGGTTCAACTCTGTTAGTTGAGGACACACATCCCAAATTTGTTTCTGAGAATGCTTCCGTCTAGATTTTTATATGAAGATATTCCCGTTTCCAACGAAATCATTAGAGGTATGCAGATATCCCCCTACAGATTCTGCAAAAAGACTGTTTCCAAACAGCTCTATCAAAAGAAAGTATGAACTCTGTTAGCTGAGGACACACATCACAAAGAAGTGTCTGAGAATGCTTCTGTCTAGATTTTATACGAAGGTATTCCCGTTTCCAATGAAATCTTCACAGTTATCCAAATATCCACTTGCAGATTCTACAAAAAGAGAGTTTCCAAACTGCTCTATCAAAAGAAATGTTCAACTCTGTTAGTTGAGGACACACATATCAAATAAGTGTCTGAGAATCCTTCTGTCTCGTTTTTATGGGAAGATATTTCTGTTTTCACCCTAGGCCTGAATGCACTCGAAATGTCCACTTCCAGATTCTACAGAAAGAGTGTTTCAAACCTGGTCTATGAAAGGGAATGTTCCGCTCTGTGACTTGAATGCAGATATCACAAGGTAGTTTCTGACAGTGCTTCTGTCTAGATTTTAGATGAGGATATTGCCATTTCCAACGAAATCTTCCCAGTTATCCAAATATGCACTCGCAGATTCTTCAAAAAGTGTGTTTCCAAGCAGCCATATCAAAATAAAGGTTGAACTCTGTAAGTTGAGGACACTCATCACAAAGAGGTTGCTGAGAATGCTTCTGTCTAGATTTTATATGAAGATATTCACGTTTCCAATGAAATCTTCACAGTTCTCCAAATATCCACTTGCAGATTCTACAAAAAGGGCGTTTCCAAACTGCTGTATCAAAAGAAAGGTTGAACTCTGTTAGTTGAGGACACTCATCACCAAGTAGTTTCTGAGAATGATTCTGTCTAGATTTTATATGAAGATATTGCCGTTTCCAACGAAATCTTCACAGTTATCCAAATATGCACTTGCAGATTCTACAAAAAGAGTGTTTCCAAACTGCTGTAGCAAAAGAAAGGTTCAACTCTGTTAGTTGAAGACACACATCCCAAATTTGTTTCTGAGAATGATTGTGTGTAGATTTTATCGGAAGATATTTCCTTTTTCACCATAGGCCTGAATGCGCTTGAAATGTCCACTTCCAGATACTTTAGAAAGAGTGTTTCAAACCTGGTCTGTGAAAGGGAAAGTTCAGCACTGTGATTTGAACGCTGATATCCCAAAGTAGTTTCCGACAGTGCTTCTGTCTAGATTTTAGATGAAGTTATACCCGTTTCCAATGAAATCGTTATAGCTATCCAAATATCCACTTACAGATTCTACAAAAAGAGTGTTTCCAAACTGCTGTATCAAAAGAAAGGTTGAACTCTCTTAGTTGAGGACACACATCACAGAGAAGTTTCTGAGAATGCTTCTGTCTATATTTTATATGAAGATATTCCCGTTTCCAACAAAATCTTCACAGTTATCCAAATATCCACTTGCAGATTCTACAAAAAGTGTGTTTCCAAACTGCTATAACAAAAGAAAGGTTGAACTCTGTTAGGTGAGGACACTCATCACAAAGAAGTTTCTGAGAATGCTTCGTGTAGATTTTATATGAAGATATTTCCGTTTCCAACGAAATCGTTAGAGGTATGCAAATATCCCCGTACAGATTCTACAAAAAGAGTGTTTCCAAACTGCTCTATCAAAAGAAAGATTGAACTCTGTTAGTTGAGGACACACATCAGAAAGAAGTTTCTGAGAATGCTTCAGTCTAGATTTTATATGAAGATATTCCCGTTTCCAACGAAATCTTCACAGTTATCCAAATATCCACTTGCAGATTCTACAAAAGAGTGTTTCCAAACAGCTCTATAAAAAGAAAGTATGAACTCTGTTAGCTGAGGACACACATCACAAAGAAGTTTCTGAGAAAGCTTCTGTCTAGATTTTATATGAAGATATTCCCGTTTCCAACAAAAGGTTCACAGTTATCCAAATATCCCCTTGCAGATTCTAGAAAAAGAGTGTTTCCAAACTGCTGTATCAAAAGAAAGGTTCAACTCTGTTAGTTGAGGACACACATCTCAAGTTTGCTTCTGAGAATGCTTCTGTCTAGATTTTATGGGAAGATATTTCCTTTTTCACCATAGGCCTCAAAGCGCTTGAAATGTCCACTTGCATATAGTACAGAAAGAGTGTTTCAATCCTGCTCTGTGAAAGGGAATGTTCAGCTCTGTGACTTGAATGCAGATGTCACAAAGTTGTTTCTGAGAGTGCTTCTGTCTAGATTTTAGATGAGGATATTCCCGTTTCCAACGAAATCTTCACAGTTATCCAAATATCCACTTGCATATTCTACAGAAAGAGTGTTTCGAAATAGCTGTATGAAAAGAAAGGTTGAACTCTGTTAGTTGAGGACACCTATCACAAAGAAGTTTCTGAGAATGCTTCCGTCTAGATTTTATATGAAGATATTCCCGTTTCCAATGAAATCGTTAGAGCTATCCAAATATCCACATACAGATTCTATAAAAAGAGTGCTTCCAAACTGCTCTATCAAAAGAAAGTTTGAACTCTGTTAGTTGAGGACACACATCACAAAGAAGTTTCTGAGAATGCTTCTGTCTAGATTTTTTATGAAGATATTACCGTTTATAACGAAATCTTGACAGTTATCCAAATGTCCACTTGCAGATTCTACAAAAAGTGTGTTTCCAAATTGCTGTATCAAAAGAAAGGTTGAACTCTGTTAGTTGAGGACACACATCACAAAGAAGTTTCTGAGAATGCTTCTGTCTAGATTTTATATGAAGATATTCCCGTTTCCAATGAAATCTTCACAGTTATCCAAATATCCACTTGCAGATTCTACAAAAAGACTGTTTCCAAACTGCTGTATCAAAAGAAAGGTTCAACTCTGTTAGTTGAGGACACACATCCCAAATTTGTTTCTGAGAATGCTTCTGTCTAGATTTTTATATGAAGATATTCCCGTTTCCAACGAAATCATTAGAGGTATGCAGATATCCCCCTACAGATTCTGCAAAAAGACTGTTTCCAAACAGCTCTATCAAAAGAAAGTATGAACTCTGTTAGCTGAGGACACACATCACAAAGAAGTGTCTGAGAATGCTTCTGTCTAGATTTTATACGAAGGTATTCCCGTTTCCAATGAAATCTTCACAGTTATCCAAATATCCACTTGCAGATTCTACAAAAAGAGAGTTTCCAAACTGCTCTATCAAAAGAAATGTTCAACTCTGTTAGTTGAGGACACACATATCAAATAAGTGTCTGAGAATCCTTCTGTCTCGTTTTTATGGGAAGATATTTCTGTTTTCACCCTAGGCCTGAATGCACTCGAAATGTCCACTTCCAGATTCTACAGAAAGAGTGTTTCAAACCTGGTCTATGAAAGGGAATGTTCCGCTCTGTGACTTGAATGCAGATATCACAAGGTAGTTTCTGACAGTGCTTCTGTCTAGATTTTAGATGAGGATATTGCCATTTCCAACGAAATCTTCCCAGTTATCCAAATATGCACTCGCAGATTCTTCAAAAAGTGTGTTTCCAAGCAGCCATATCAAAATAAAGGTTGAACTCTGTAAGTTGAGGACACTCATCACAAAGAGGTTGCTGAGAATGCTTCTGTCTAGATTTTATATGAAGATATTCACGTTTCCAATGAAATCTTCACAGTTCTCCAAATATCCACTTGCAGATTCTACAAAAAGGGCGTTTCCAAACTGCTGTATCAAAAGAAAGGTTGAACTCTGTTAGTTGAGGACACTCATCACCAAGTAGTTTCTGAGAATGATTCTGTCTAGATTTTATATGAAGATATTGCCGTTTCCAACGAAATCTTCACAGTTATCCAAATATGCACTTGCAGATTCTACAAAAAGAGTGTTTCCAAACTGCTGTAGCAAAAGAAAGGTTCAACTCTGTTAGTTGAAGACACACATCCCAAATTTGTTTCTGAGAATGATTGTGTGTAGATTTTATCGGAAGATATTTCCTTTTTCACCATAGGCCTGAATGCGCTTGAAATGTCCACTTCCAGATACTTTAGAAAGAGTGTTTCAAACCTGGTCTGTGAAAGGGAAAGTTCAGCACTGTGATTTGAACGCTGATATCCCAAAGTAGTTTCCGACAGTGCTTCTGTCTAGATTTTAGATGAAGTTATACCCGTTTCCAATGAAATCGTTATAGCTATCCAAATATCCACTTACAGATTCTACAAAAAGAGTGTTTCCAAACTGCTGTATCAAAAGAAAGGTTGAACTCTCTTAGTTGAGGACACACATCACAGAGAAGTTTCTGAGAATGCTTCTGTCTATATTTTATATGAAGATATTCCCGTTTCCAACAAAATCTTCACAGTTATCCAAATATCCACCTGCAGATTCTACAAAAAGTGTGTTTCCAAACTGCTATAACAAAAGAAAGGTTGAACTCTGTTAGGTGAGGACACTCATCACAAAGAAGTTTCTGAGAATGCTTCGTGTAGATTTTATATGAAGATATTTCCGTTTCCAACGAAATCGTTAGAGGTATGCAAATATCCCCGTACAGATTCTACAAAAAGAGTGTTTCCAAACTGCTCTATCAAAAGAAAGATTGAACTCTGTTAGTTGAGGACACACATCAGAAAGAAGTTTCTGAGAATGCTTCAGTCTAGATTTTATATGAAGATATTCCCGTTTCCAACGAAATCTTCACAGTTATCCAAATATCCACTTGCAGATTCTACAAAAGAGTGTTTCCAAACAGCTCTATAAAAAGAAAGTATGAACTCTGTTAGCTGAGGACACACATCACAAAGAAGTTTCTGAGAAAGCTTCTGTCTAGATTTTATATGAAGATATTCCCGTTTCCAACAAAAGGTTCACAGTTATCCAAATATCCCCTTGCAGATTCTAGAAAAAGAGTGTTTCCAAACTGCTGTATCAAAAGAAAGGTTCAACTCTGTTAGTTGAGGACACACATCTCAAGTTTGCTTCTGAGAATGCTTCTGTCTAGATTTTATGGGAAGATATTTCCTTTTTCACCATAGGCCTCAAAGCGCTTGAAATGTCCACTTGCATATAGTACAGAAAGAGTGTTTCAATCCTGCTCTGTGAAAGGGAATGTTCAGCTCTGTGACTTGAATGCAGATGTCACAAAGTTGTTTCTGAGAGTGCTTCTGTCTAGATTTTAGATGAAGATATTCCCGTTTCCAATGAAATCTTCACAGTTATCCAAATATCCACTTGCATATTCTACAGAAAGAGTGTTTCGAAATAGCTGTATGAAAAGAAAGGTTGAACTCTGTTAGTTGAGGACACCTATCACAAAGAAGTTTCTGAGAATGCTTCCGTCTAGATTTTATATGAAGATATTCCCGTTTCCAACGAAATCGTTAGAGCTATCCAAATATCCACATACAGATTCTATAAAAAGAGTGCTTCCAAACTGCTCTATCAAAAGAAAGTTTGAACTCTGTTAGTTGAGGACACACATCACAAAGAAGTTTCTGAGAATGCTTCTGTCTAGATTTTTTATGAAGATATTACCGTTTATAACGAAATCTTGACAGTTATCCAAATGTCCACTTGCAGATTCTACAAAAAGTGTGTTTCCAAATTGCTGTATCAAAAGAAAGGTTGAACTCTGTTAGTTGAGGACACACATCACAAAGAAGTTTCTGAGAATGCTTCTGTCTAGATTTTATATGAAGATATTCCCGTTTCCAATGAAATCTTCACAGTTATCCAAATATCCACTTGCAGATTCTACAAAAAGACTGTTTCCAAACTGCTGTATCAAAAGAAAGGTTCAACTCTGTTAGTTGAGGACACACATCCCAAATTTGTTTCTGAGAATGCTTCTGTCTAGATTTTTATATGAAGATATTCCCGTTTCCAACGAAATCATTAGAGGTATGCAGATATCCCCCTACAGATTCTGCAAAAAGACTGTTTCCAAACAGCTCTATCAAAAGAAAGTATGAACTCTGTTAGCTGAGGACACACATCACAAAGAAGTGTCTGAGAATGCTTCTGTCTAGATTTTATACGAAGGTATTCCCGTTTCCAATGAAATCTTCACAGTTATCCAAATATCCACTTGCAGATTCTACAAAAAGAGAGTTTCCAAACTGCTCTATCAAAAGAAATGTTCAACTCTGTTAGTTGAGGACACACATATCAAATAAGTGTCTGAGAATCCTTCTGTCTCGTTTTTATGGGAAGATATTTCTGTTTTCACCCTAGGCCTGAATGCACTCGAAATGTCCACTTCCAGATTCTACAGAAAGAGTATTTCAAACCTGGTCTATGAAAGGGAATGTTCCGCTCTGTGACTTGAATGCAGATATCACAAGGTAGTTTCTGACAGTGCTTCTGTCTAGATTTTAGATGAGGATATTGCCATTTCCAACGAAATCTTCCCAGTTATCCAAATATGCACTCGCAGATTCTTCAAAAAGTGTGTTTCCAAGCAGCCATATCAAAATAAAGGTTGAACTCTGTAAGTTGAGGACACTCATCACAAAGAGGTTGCTGAGAATGCTTCTGTCTAGATTTTATATGAAGATATTCACGTTTCCAATGAAATCTTCACAGTTCTCCAAATATCCACTTGCAGATTCTACAAAAAGGGCGTTTCCAAACTGCTGTATCAAAAGAAAGGTTGAACTCTGTTAGTTGAGGACACTCATCACCAAGTAGTTTCTGAGAATGATTCTGTCTAGATTTTATATGAAGATATTGCCGTTTCCAACGAAATCTTCACAGTTATCCAAATATGCACTTGCAGATTCTACAAAAAGAGTGTTTCAAAACTGCTGTATCAAAAGAAAGGTTCAACTCTGTTAGTTGAGGACACACATCTCAAGTTTGCTTCTGAGAATGCTTCTGTCTAGATTTTATGGGAAGATATTTCCTTTTTCACCATAGGCCTCAAAGCGCTTGAAATGTCCACTTGCATATAGTACAGAAAGAGTGTTTCAATCCTGCTCTGTGAAAGGGAATGTTCAGCTCTGTGACTTGAATGCAGATGTCACAAAGTTGTTTCTGAGAGTGCTTCTGTCTAGATTTTAGATGAAGATATTCCCGTTTCCAATGAAATCTTCACAGTTATCCAAATATCCACTTGCATATTCTACAGAAAGAGTGTTTCGAAATAGCTGTATGAAAAGAAAGGTTGAACTCTGTTAGTTGAGGACACCTATCACAAAGAAGTTTCTGAGAATGCTTCCGTCTAGATTTTATATGAAGATATTCCCGTTTCCAACGAAATCGTTAGAGCTATCCAAATATCCACATACAGATTCTATAAAAAGAGTGCTTCCAAACTGCTCTATCAAAAAAAGTTTGAACTCTGTTAGTTGAGGACACACATCACAAAGAAGTTTCTGAGAATGCTTCTGTATAGATTTTTTATGAAGATATTACCGTTTATAACGAAATCTTGACAGTTATCCAAATGTCCACTTGCAGATTCTACAAAAAGTGTGTTTCCAAATTGCTGTATCAAAAGAAAGGTTGAACTCTGTTAGTTGAGGACACACATCACAAAGAAGTTTCTGAGAATGCTTCTGTCTAGATTTTATATGAAGATATTCCCGTTTCCAATGAAATCTTCACAGTTATCCAAATATCCACTTGCAGATTCTACAAAAAGACTGTTTCCAAACTGCTGTATCAAAAGAAAGGTTCAACTCTGTTAGTTGAGGACACACATCCCAAATTTGTTTCTGAGAATGCTTCTGTCTAGATTTTTATATGAAGATATTCCCGTTTCCAACGAAATCATTAGAGGTATGCAGATATCCCCCTACAGATTCTGCAAAAAGACTGTTTCCAAACAGCTCTATCAAAAGAAAGTATGAACTCTGTTAGCTGAGGACACACATCACAAAGAAGTGTCTGAGAATGCTTCTGTCTAGATTTTATACGAAGGTATTCCCGTTTCCAATGAAATCTTCACAGTTATCCAAATATCCACTTGCAGATTCTAGAAAAAGAGAGTTTCCAAACTGCTCTATCAAAAGAAATGTTCAACTCTGTTAGTTGAGGACACACATATCAAATAAGTGTCTGAGAATCCTTCTGTCTCGTTTTTATGGGAAGATATTTCTGTTTTCACCCTAGGCCTGAATGCACTCGAAATGTCCACTTCCAGATTCTACAGAAAGAGTGTTTCAAACCTGGTCTATGAAAGGGAATGTTCCGCTCTGTGACTTGAATGCAGATATCACAAGGTAGTTTCTGACAGTGCTTCTGTCTAGATTTTAGATGAGGATATTGCCATTTCCAACGAAATCTTCCCAGTTATCCAAATATGCACTCGCAGATTCTTCAAAAAGTGTGTTTCCAAGCAGCCATATCAAAATAAAGGTTGAACTCTGTAAGTTGAGGACACTCATCACAAAGAGGTTGCTGAGAATGCTTCTGTCTAGATTTTATATGAAGATATTCACGTTTCCAATGAAATCTTCACAGTTCTCCAAATATCCACTTGCAGATTCTACAAAAAGGGCGTTTCCAAACTGCTGTATCAAAAGAAAGGTTGAACTCTGTTAGTTGAGGACACTCATCACCAAGTAGTTTCTGAGAATGATTCTGTCTAGATTTTATATGAAGATATTGCCGTTTCCAACGAAATCTTCACAGTTATCCAAATATGCACTTGCAGATTCTACAAAAAGAGTGTTTCCAAACTGCTGTAGCAAAAGAAAGGTTCAACTCTGTTAGTTGAAGACACACATCCCAAATTTGTTTCTGAGAATGATTGTGTGTAGATTTTATCGGAAGATATTTCCTTTTTCACCATAGGCCTGAATGCGCTTGAAATGTCCACTTCCAGATACTTTAGAAAGAGTGTTTCAAACCTGGTCTGTGAAAGGGAAAGTTCAGCACTGTGATTTGAACGCTGATATCCCAAAGTAGTTTCCGACAGTGCTTCTGTCTAGATTTTAGATGAAGTTATACCCGTTTCCAATGAAATCGTTACAGCTATCCAAATATCCACTTACAGATTCTACAAAAAGAGTGTTTCCAAACTGCTGTATCAAAAGAAAGGTTGAACTCTCTTAGTTGAGGACACACATCACAGAGAAGTTTCTGAGAATGCTTCTGTCTATATTTTATATGAAGATATTCCCGTTTCCAACAAAATCTTCACAGTTATCCAAATATCCACCTGCAGATTCTACAAAAAGTGTGTTTCCAAACTGCTATAACAAAAGAAAGGTTGAACTCTGTTAGGTGAGGACACTCATCACAAAGAAGTTTCTGAGAATGCTTCGTGTAGATTTTATATGAAGATATTTCCGTTTCCAACGAAATCGTTAGAGGTATGCAAATATCCCCGTACAGATTCTACAAAAAGAGTGTTTCCAAACTGCTCTATCAAAAGAAAGATTGAACTCTGTTAGTTGAGGACACACATCAGAAAGAAGTTTCTGAGAATGCTTCAGTCTAGATTTTATATGAAGATATTCCCGTTTCCAACGAAATCTTCACAGTTATCCAAATATCCACTTGCAGATTCTACAAAAGAGTGTTTCCAAACAGCTCTATAAAAAGAAAGTATGAACTCTGTTAGCTGAGGACACACATCACAAAGAAGTTTCTGAGAATGCTTCTGTCTAGATTTTATATGAAGATATTCCCGTTTCCAACAAAAGGTTCACAGTTATCCAAATATCCCCTTGCAGATTCTAGAAAAAGAGTGTTTCCAAACTGCTGTATCAAAAGAAAGGTTCAACTCTGTTAGTTGAGGACACACATCTCAAGTTTGCTTCTGAGAATGCTTCTGTCTAGATTTTATGGGAAGATATTTCCTTTTTCACCATAGGCCTCAAAGCGCTTGAAATGTCCACTTGCATATAGTACAGAAAGAGTGTTTCAATCCTGCTCTGTGAAAGGGAATGTTCAGCTCTGTGACTTGAATGCAGATTTCACAAAGTTGTTTCTGAGAGTGCTTCTGTCTAGATTTTAGATGAGGATATTCCCGTTTCCAACGAAATCTTCACAGTTATCCAAATATCCACTTGCATATTCTACAGAAAGAGTGTTTCGAAATAGCTGTATGAAAAGAAAGGTTGAACTCTGCTAGTTGAGGACACCTATCACAAAGAAGTTTCTGAGAATGCTTCCGTCTAGATTTTATATGAAGATATTCCCGTTTCCAACGAAATCGTTAGAGCTATCCAAATATCCACATACAGATTCTATAAAAAGAGTGCTTCCAAACTGCTCTATCAAAAGAAAGTTTGAACTCTGTTAGTTGAGGACACACATCACAAAGAAGTTTCTGAGAATGCTTCTGTCTAGATTTTTTATGAAGATATTACCGTTTATAACGAAATCTTGACAGTTATCCAAATGTCCACTTGCAGATTCTACAAAAAGTGTGTTTCCAAATTGCTGTATCAAAAGAAAGGTTGAACTCTGTTAGTTGAGGACACACATCACAAAGAAGTTTCTGAGAATGCTTCTGTCTAGATTTTATATGAAGATATTCCCGTTTCCAATGAAATCTTCACAGTTATCCAAATACCCACTTGCAGATTCTACAAAAAGACTGTTTCCAAACTGCTGTATCAAAAGAAAGGTTCAACTCTGTTAGTTGAGGACACACATCCCAAATTTGTTTCTGAGAATGCTTCTGTCTAGATTTTTATATGAAGATATTCCCGTTTCCAACGAAATCATTAGAGGTATGCAGATATCCCCCTACAGATTCTGCAAAAAGACTGTTTCCAAACAGCTCTATCAAAAGAAAGTATGAACTCTGTTAGCTGAGGACACACATCACAAAGAAGTGTCTGAGAATGCTTCTGTCTAGATTTTATACGAAGGTATTCCCGTTTCCAATGAAATCTTCACAGTTATCCAAATATCCACTTGCAGATTCTAGAAAAAGAGAGTTTCCAAACTGCTCTATCAAAAGAAATGTTCAACTCTGTTAGTTGAGGACACACATATCAAATAAGTGTCTGAGAATCCTTCTGTCTCGTTTTTATGGGAAGATATTTCTGTTTTCACCCTAGGCCTGAATGCACTCGAAATGTCCACTTCCAGATTCTACAGAAAGAGTGTTTCAAACCTGGTCTATGAAAGGGAATGTTCCGCTCTGTGACTTGAATGCAGATATCACAAGGTAGTTTCTGACAGTGCTTCTGTCTAGATTTTAGATGAGGATATTGCCATTTCCAACGAAATCTTCCCAGTTATCCAAATATGCACTCGCAGATTCTTCAAAAAGTGTGTTTCCAAGCAGCCATATCAAAATAAAGGTTGAACTCTGTAAGTTGAGGACACTCATCACAAAGAGGTTGCTGAGAATGCTTCTGTCTAGATTTTATATGAAGATATTCACGTTTCCAATGAAATCTTCACAGTTCTCCAAATATCCACTTGCAGATTCTACAAAAAGGGCGTTTCCAAACTGCTGTATCAAAAGAAAGGTTGAACTCTGTTAGTTGAGGACACTCATCACCAAGTAGTTTCTGAGAATGATTCTGTCTAGATTTTATATGAAGATATTGCCGTTTCCAACGAAATCTTCACAGTTATCCAAATATGCACTTGCAGATTCTACAAAAAGAGTGTTTCCAAACTGCTGTAGCAAAAGAAAGGTTCAACTCTGTTAGTTGAAGACACACATCCCAAATTTGTTTCTGAGAATGATTGTGTGTAGATTTTATCGGAAGATATTTCCTTTTTCACCATAGGCCTGAATGCGCTTGAAATGTCCACTTCCAGATACTTTAGAAAGAGTGTTTCAAACCTGGTCTGTGAAAGGGAAAGTTCAGCACTGTGATTTGAACGCTGATATCCCAAAGTAGTTTCCGACAGTGCTTCTGTCTAGATTTTAGATGAAGTTATACCCGTTTCCAATGAAATCGTTACAGCTATCCAAATATCCACTTACAGATTCTACAAAAAGAGTGTTTCCAAACTGCTGTATCAAAAGAAAGGTTGAACTCTCTTAGTTGAGGACACACATCACAGAGAAGTTTCTGAGAATGCTTCTGTCTATATTTTATATGAAGATATTCCCGTTTCCAACAAAATCTTCACAGTTATCCAAATATCCACTTGCAGATTCTACAAAAAGTGTGTTTCCAAACTGCTATAACAAAAGAAAGGTTGAACTCTGTTAGGTGAGGACACTCATCACAAAGAAGTTTCTGAGAATGCTTCGTGTAGATTTTATATGAAGATATTTCCGTTTCCAACGAAATCGTTAGAGGTATGCAAATATCCCCGTACAGATTCTACAAAAAGAGTGTTTCCAAACTGCTCTATCAAAAGAAAGATTGAACTCTGTTAGTTGAGGACACACATCAGAAAGAAGTTTCTGAGAATGCTTCAGTCTAGATTTTATATGAAGATATTCCCGTTTCCAACGAAATCTTCACAGTTATCCAAATATCCACTTGCAGATTCTACAAAAGAGTGTTTCCAAACAGCTCTATAAAAAGAAAGTATGAACTCTGTTAGCTGAGGACACACATCACAAAGAAGTTTCTGAGAAAGCTTCTGTCTAGATTTTATATGAAGATATTCCCGTTTCCAACAAAAGGTTCACAGTTATCCAAATATCCCCTTGCAGATTCTAGAAAAAGAGTGTTTCCAAACTGCTGTATCAAAAGAAAGGTTCAACTCTGTTAGTTGAGGACACACATCTCAAGTTTGCTTCTGAGAATGCTTCTGTCTAGATTTTATGGGAAGATATTTCCTTTTTCACCATAGGCCTCAAAGCGCTTGAAATGTCCACTTGCATATAGTACAGAAAGAGTGTTTCAATCCTGCTCTGTGAAAGGGAATGTTCAGCTCTGTGACTTGAATGCAGATGTCACAAAGTTGTTTCTGAGAGTGCTTCTGTCTAGATTTTAGATGAGGATATTCCCGTTTCCAACGAAATCTTCACAGTTATCCAAATATCCACTTGCATATTCTACAGAAAGAGTGTTTCGAAATAGCTGTATGAAAAGAAAGGTTGAACTCTGCTAGTTGAGGACACCTATCACAAAGAAGTTTCTGAGAATGCTTCCGTCTAGATTTTATATGAAGATATTCCCGTTTCCAATGAAATCGTTAGAGCTATCCAAATATCCACATACAGATTCTATAAAAAGAGTGCTTCCAAACTGCTCTATCAAAAGAAAGTTTGAACTCTGTTAGTTGAGGACACACATCACAAAGAAGTTTCTGAGAATGCTTCTGTCTAGATTTTTTATGAAGATATTACCGTTTATAACGAAATCTTGACAGTTATCCAAATGTCCACTTGCAGATTCTACAAAAAGTGTGTTTCCAAATTGCTGTATCAAAAGAAAGGTTGAACTCTGTTAGTTGAGGACACACATCACAAAGAAGTTTCTGAGAATGCTTCTGTCTAGATTTTATATGAAGATATTCCCGTTTCCAATGAAATCTTCACAGTTATCCAAATATCCACTTGCAGATTCTACAAAAAGACTGTTTCCAAACTGCTGTATCAAAAGAAAGGTTCAACTCTGTTAGTTGAGGACACACATCCCAAATTTGTTTCTGAGAATGCTTCTGTCTAGATTTTTATATGAAGATATTCCCGTTTCCAACGAAATCATTAGAGGTATGCAGATATCCCCCTACAGATTCTGCAAAAAGACTGTTTCCAAACAGCTCTATCAAAAGAAAGTATGAACTCTGTTAGCTGAGGACACACATCACAAAGAAGTGTCTGAGAATGCTTCTGTCTAGATTTTATACGAAGGTATTCCCGTTTCCAATGAAATCTTCACAGTTATCCAAATATCCACTTGCAGATTCTACAAAAAGAGAGTTTCCAAACTGCTCTATCAAAAGAAATGTTCAACTCTGTTAGTTGAGGACACACATATCAAATAAGTGTCTGAGAATCCTTCTGTCTCGTTTTTATGGGAAGATATTTCTGTTTTCACCCTAGGCCTGAATGCACTCGAAATGTCCACTTCCAGATTCTACAGAAAGAGTGTTTCAAACCTGGTCTATGAAAGGGAATGTTCCGCTCTGTGACTTGAATGCAGATATCACAAGGTAGTTTCTGACAGTGCTTCTGTCTAGATTTTAGATGAGGATATTGCCATTTCCAACGAAATCTTCCCAGTTATCCAAATATGCACTCGCAGATTCTTCAAAAAGTGTGTTTCCAAGCAGCCATATCAAAATAAAGGTTGAACTCTGTAAGTTGAGGACACTCATCACAAAGAGGTTGCTGAGAATGCTTCTGTCTAGATTTTATATGAAGATATTCACGTTTCCAATGAAATCTTCACAGTTCTCCAAATATCCACTTGCAGATTCTACAAAAAGGGCGTTTCCAAACTGCTGTATCAAAAGAAAGGTTGAACTCTGTTAGTTGAGGACACTCATCACCAAGTAGTTTCTGAGAATGATTCTGTCTAGATTTTATATGAAGATATTGCCGTTTCCAACGAAATCTTCACAGTTATCCAAATATGCACTTGCAGATTCTACAAAAAGAGTGTTTCCAAACTGCTGTAGCAAAAGAAAGGTTCAACTCTGTTAGTTGAAGACACACATCCCAAATTTGTTTCTGAGAATGATTGTGTGTAGATTTTATCGGAAGATATTTCCTTTTTCACCATAGGCCTGAATGCGCTTGAAATGTCCACTTCCAGATACTTTAGAAAGAGTGTTTCAAACCTGGTCTGTGAAAGGGAAAGTTCAGCACTGTGATTTGAACGCTGATATCCCAAAGTAGTTTCCGACAGTGCTTCTGTCTAGATTTTAGATGAAGTTATACCCGTTTCCAATGAAATCGTTATAGCTATCCAAATATCCACTTACAGATTCTACAAAAAGAGTGTTTCCAAACTGCTGTATCAAAAGAAAGGTTGAACTCTCTTAGTTGAGGACACACATCACAGAGAAGTTTCTGAGAATGCTTCTGTCTATATTTTATATGAAGATATTCCCGTTTCCAACAAAATCTTCACAGTTATCCAAATATCCACTTGCAGATTCTACAAAAAGTGTGTTTCCAAACTGCTATAACAAAAGAAAGGTTGAACTCTGTTAGGTGAGGACACTCATCACAAAGAAGTTTCTGAGAATGCTTCGTGTAGATTTTATATGAAGATATTTCCGTTTCCAACGAAATCGTTAGAGGTATGCAAATATCCCCGTACAGATTCTACAAAAAGAGTGTTTCCAAACTGCTCTATCAAAAGAAAGATTGAACTCTGTTAGTTGAGGACACACATCAGAAAGAAGTTTCTGAGAATGCTTCAGTCTAGATTTTATATGAAGATATTCCCGTTTCCAACGAAATCTTCACAGTTATCCAAATATCCACTTGCAGATTCTACAAAAGAGTGTTTCCAAACAGCTCTATAAAAAGAAAGTATGAACTCTGTTAGCTGAGGACACACATCACAAAGAAGTTTCTGAGAAAGCTTCTGTCTAGATTTTATATGAAGATATTCCCGTTTCCAACAAAAGGTTCACAGTTATCCAAATATCCCCTTGCAGATTCTAGAAAAAGAGTGTTTCCAAACTGCTGTATCAAAAGAAAGGTTCAACTCTGTTAGTTGAGGACACACATCTCAAGTTTGCTTCTGAGAATGCTTCTGTCTAGATTTTATGGGAAGATATTTCCTTTTTCACCATAGGCCTCAAAGCGCTTGAAATGTCCACTTGCATATAGTACAGAAAGAGTGTTTCAATCCTGCTCTGTGAAAGGGAATGTTCAGCTCTGTGACTTGAATGCAGATGTCACAAAGTTGTTTCTGAGAGTGCTTCTGTCTAGATTTTAGATGAAGATATTCCCGTTTCCAACGAAATCTTCACAGTTATCCAAATATCCACTTGCATATTCTACAGAAAGAGTGTTTCGAAATAGCTGTATGAAAAGAAAGGTTGAACTCTGCTAGTTGAGGACACCTATCACAAAGAAGTTTCTGAGAATGCTTCCGTCTAGATTTTATATGAAGATATTGCCGTTTCCAACGAAATCTTCACAGTTATCCAAATATGCACTTGCAGATTCTACAAAAAGAGTGTTTCCAAACTGCTGTATCAAAAGAAAGGTTCAACTCTGTTAGTTGAAGACACACATCCCAAATTTGTTTCTGAGAATGATTGTGTGTAGATTTTATCGGAAGATATTTCCTTTTTCACCATAGGCCTGAATGCGCTTGAAATGTCCACTTCCAGATACTTTAGAAAGAGTGTTTCAAACCTGGTCTGTGAAAGGGAAAGTTCAGCACTGTGATTTGAACGCTGATATCCCAAAGTAGTTTCCGACAGTGCTTCTGTCTAGATTTTAGATGAAGTTATACCCGTTTCCAATGAAATCGTTATAGCTATCCAAATATCCACTTACAGATTCTACAAAAAGAGTGTTTCCAAACTGCTGTATCAAAAGAAAGGTTGAACTCTCTTAGTTGAGGACACACATCACAGAGAAGTTTCTGAGAATGCTTCTGTCTATATTTTATATGAAGATATTCCCGTTTCCAACAAAATCTTCACAGTTATCCAAATATCCACCTGCAGATTCTACAAAAAGTGTGTTTCCAAACTGCTATAACAAAAGAAAGGTTGAACTCTGTTAGGTGAGGACACTCATCACAAAGAAGTTTCTGAGAATGCTTCGTGTAGATTTTATATGAAGATATTTCCGTTTCCAACGAAATCGTTAGAGGTATGCAAATATCCCCGTACAGATTCTACAAAAAGAGTGTTTCCAAACTGCTCTATCAAAAGAAAGATTGAACTCTGTTAGTTGAGGACACACATCAGAAAGAAGTTTCTGAGAATGCTTCAGTCTAGATTTTATATGAAGATATTCCCGTTTCCAACGAAATCTTCACAGTTATCCAAATATCCACTTGCAGATTCTACAAAAGAGTGTTTCCAAACAGCTCTATAAAAAGAAAGTATGAACTCTGTTAGCTGAGGACACACATCACAAAGAAGTTTCTGAGAATGCTTCTGTCTAGATTTTATATGAAGATATTCCCGTTTCCAACAAAAGGTTCACAGTTATCCAAATATCCCCTTGCAGATTCTAGAAAAAGAGTGTTTCCAAACTGCTGTATCAAAAGAAAGGTTCAACTCTGTTAGTTGAGGACACACATCTCAAGTTTGCTTCTGAGAATGCTTCTGTCTAGATTTTATGGGAAGATATTTCCTTTTTCACCATAGGCCTCAAAGCGCTTGAAATGTCCACTTGCATATAGTACAGAAAGAGTGTTTCAATCCTGCTCTGTGAAAGGGAATGTTCAGCTCTGTGACTTGAATGCAGATGTCACAAAGTTGTTTCTGAGAGTGCTTCTGTCTAGATTTTAGATGAGGATATTCCCGTTTCCAACGAAATCTTCACAGTTATCCAAATATCCACTTGCATATTCTACAGAAAGAGTGTTTCGAAATAGCTGTATGAAAAGAAAGGTTGAACTCTGCTAGTTGAGGACACCTATCACAAAGAAGTTTCTGAGAATGCTTCCGTCTAGATTTTATATGAAGATATTCCCGTTTCCAACGAAATCGTTAGAGCTATCCAAATATCCACATACAGATTCTATAAAAAGAGTGCTTCCAAACTGCTCTATCAAAAGAAAGTTTGAACTCTGTTAGTTGAGGACACACATCACAAAGAAGTTTCTGAGAATGCTTCTGTCTAGATTTTTTATGAAGATATTACCGTTTATAACGAAATCTTGACAGTTATCCAAATGTCCACTTGCAGATTCTACAAAAAGTGTGTTTCCAAATTGCTGTATCAAAAGAAAGGTTGAACTCTGTTAGTTGAGGACACACATCACAAAGAAGTTTCTGAGAATGCTTCTGTCTAGATTTTATATGAAGATATTCCCGTTTCCAATGAAATCTTCACAGTTATCCAAATATCCACTTGCAGATTCTACAAAAAGACTGTTTCCAAACTGCTGTATCAAAAGAAAGGTTCAACTCTGTTAGTTGAGGACACACATCCCAAATTTGTTTCTGAGAATGCTTCTGTCTAGATTTTTATATGAAGATATTCCCGTTTCCAACGAAATCATTAGAGGTATGCAGATATCCCCCTACAGATTCTGCAAAAAGACTGTTTCCAAACAGCTCTATCAAAAGAAAGTATGAACTCTGTTAGCTGAGGACACACATCACAAAGAAGTGTCTGAGAATGCTTCTGTCTAGATTTTATACGAAGGTATTCCCGTTTCCAATGAAATCTTCACAGTTATCCAAATATCCACTTGCAGATTCTAGAAAAAGAGAGTTTCCAAACTGCTCTATCAAAAGAAATGTTCAACTCTGTTAGTTGAGGACACACATATCAAATAAGTGTCTGAGAATCCTTCTGTCTCGTTTTTATGGGAAGATATTTCTGTTTTCACCCTAGGCCTGAATGCACTCGAAATGTCCACTTCCAGATTCTACAGAAAGAGTGTTTCAAACCTGGTCTATGAAAGGGAATGTTCCGCTCTGTGACTTGAATGCAGATATCACAAGGTAGTTTCTGACAGTGCTTCTGTCTAGATTTTAGATGAGGATATTGCCATTTCCAACGAAATCTTCCCAGTTATCCAAATATGCACTCGCAGATTCTTCAAAAAGTGTGTTTCCAAGCAGCCATATCAAAATAAAGGTTGAACTCTGTAAGTTGAGGACACTCATCACAAAGAGGTTGCTGAGAATGCTTCTGTCTAGATTTTATATGAAGATATTCACGTTTCCAATGAAATCTTCACAGTTCTCCAAATATCCACTTGCAGATTCTACAAAAAGGGCGTTTCCAAACTGCTGTATCAAAAGAAAGGTTGAACTCTGTTAGTTGAGGACACTCATCACCAAGTAGTTTCTGAGAATGATTCTGTCTAGATTTTATATGAAGATATTGCCGTTTCCAACGAAATCTTCACAGTTATCCAAATATGCACTTGCAGATTCTACAAAAAGAGTGTTTCCAAACTGCTGTAGCAAAAGAAAGGTTCAACTCTGTTAGTTGAAGACACACATCCCAAATTTGTTTCTGAGAATGATTGTGTGTAGATTTTATCGGAAGATATTTCCTTTTTCACCATAGGCCTGAATGCGCTTGAAATGTCCACTTCCAGATACTTTAGAAAGAGTGTTTCAAACCTGGTCTGTGAAAGGGAAAGTTCAGCACTGTGATTTGAACGCTGATATCCCAAAGTAGTTTCCGACAGTGCTTCTGTCTAGATTTTAGATGAAGTTATACCCGTTTCCAATGAAATCGTTACAGCTATCCAAATATCCACTTACAGATTCTACAAAAAGAGTGTTTCCAAACTGCTGTATCAAAAGAAAGGTTGAACTCTCTTAGTTGAGGACACACATCACAGAGAAGTTTCTGAGAATGCTTCTGTCTATATTTTATATGAAGATATTCCCGTTTCCAACAAAATCTTCACAGTTATCCAAATATCCACTTGCAGATTCTACAAAAAGTGTGTTTCCAAACTGCTATAACAAAAGAAAGGTTGAACTCTGTTAGGTGAGGACACTCATCACAAAGAAGTTTCTGAGAATGCTTCGTGTAGATTTTATATGAAGATATTTCCGTTTCCAACGAAATCGTTAGAGGTATGCAAATATCCCCGTACAGATTCTACAAAAAGAGTGTTTCCAAACTGCTCTATCAAAAGAAAGATTGAACTCTGTTAGTTGAGGACACACATCAGAAAGAAGTTTCTGAGAATGCTTCAGTCTAGATTTTATATGAAGATATTCCCGTTTCCAACGAAATCTTCACAGTTATCCAAATATCCACTTGCAGATTCTACAAAAGAGTGTTTCCAAACAGCTCTATAAAAAGAAAGTATGAACTCTGTTAGCTGAGGACACACATCACAAAGAAGTTTCTGAGAAAGCTTCTGTCTAGATTTTATATGAAGATATTCCCGTTTCCAACAAAAGGTTCACAGTTATCCAAATATCCCCTTGCAGATTCTAGAAAAAGAGTGTTTCCAAACTGCTGTATCAAAAGAAAGGTTCAACTCTGTTAGTTGAGGACACACATCTCAAGTTTGCTTCTGAGAATGCTTCTGTCTAGATTTTATGGGAAGATATTTCCTTTTTCACCATAGGCCTCAAAGCGCTTGAAATGTCCACTTGCATATAGTACAGAAAGAGTGTTTCAATCCTGCTCTGTGAAAGGGAATGTTCAGCTCTGTGACTTGAATGCAGATGTCACAAAGTTGTTTCTGAGAGTGCTTCTGTCTAGATTTTAGATGAGGATATTCCCGTTTCCAACGAAATCTTCACAGTTATCCAAATATCCACTTGCATATTCTACAGAAAGAGTGTTTCGAAATAGCTGTATGAAAAGAAAGGTTGAACTCTGCTAGTTGAGGACACCTATCACAAAGAAGTTTCTGAGAATGCTTCCGTCTAGATTTTATATGAAGATATTCCCGTTTCCAATGAAATCGTTAGAGCTATCCAAATATCCACATACAGATTCTATAAAAAGAGTGCTTCCAAACTGCTCTATCAAAAGAAAGTTTGAACTCTGTTAGTTGAGGACACACATCACAAAGAAGTTTCTGAGAATGCTTCTGTCTAGATTTTTTATGAAGATATTACCGTTTATAACGAAATCTTGACAGTTATCCAAATGTCCACTTGCAGATTCTACAAAAAGTGTGTTTCCAAATTGCTGTATCAAAAGAAAGGTTGAACTCTGTTAGTTGAGGACACACATCACAAAGAAGTTTCTGAGAATGCTTCTGTCTAGATTTTATATGAAGATATTCCCGTTTCCAATGAAATCTTCACAGTTATCCAAATATCCACTTGCAGATTCTACAAAAAGACTGTTTCCAAACTGCTGTATCAAAAGAAAGGTTCAACTCTGTTAGTTGAGGACACACATCCCAAATTTGTTTCTGAGAATGCTTCTGTCTAGATTTTTATATGAAGATATTCCCGTTTCCAACGAAATCATTAGAGGTATGCAGATATCCCCCTACAGATTCTGCAAAAAGACTGTTTCCAAACAGCTCTATCAAAAGAAAGTATGAACTCTGTTAGCTGAGGACACACATCACAAAGAAGTGTCTGAGAATGCTTCTGTCTAGATTTTATACGAAGGTATTCCCGTTTCCAATGAAATCTTCACAGTTATCCAAATATCCACTTGCAGATTCTACAAAAAGAGAGTTTCCAAACTGCTCTATCAAAAGAAATGTTCAACTCTGTTAGTTGAGGACACACATATCAAATAAGTGTCTGAGAATCCTTCTGTCTCGTTTTTATGGGAAGATATTTCTGTTTTCACCCTAGGCCTGAATGCACTCGAAATGTCCACTTCCAGATTCTACAGAAAGAGTGTTTCAAACCTGGTCTATGAAAGGGAATGTTCCGCTCTGTGACTTGAATGCAGATATCACAAGGTAGTTTCTGACAGTGCTTCTGTCTAGATTTTAGATGAGGATATTGCCATTTCCAACGAAATCTTCCCAGTTATCCAAATATGCACTCGCAGATTCTTCAAAAAGTGTGTTTCCAAGCAGCCATATCAAAATAAAGGTTGAACTCTGTAAGTTGAGGACACTCATCACAAAGAGGTTGCTGAGAATGCTTCTGTCTAGATTTTATATGAAGATATTCACGTTTCCAATGAAATCTTCACAGTTCTCCAAATATCCACTTGCAGATTCTACAAAAAGGGCGTTTCCAAACTGCTGTATCAAAAGAAAGGTTGAACTCTGTTAGTTGAGGACACTCATCACCAAGTAGTTTCTGAGAATGATTCTGTCTAGATTTTATATGAAGATATTGCCGTTTCCAACGAAATCTTCACAGTTATCCAAATATGCACTTGCAGATTCTACAAAAAGAGTGTTTCCAAACTGCTGTAGCAAAAGAAAGGTTCAACTCTGTTAGTTGAAGACACACATCCCAAATTTGTTTCTGAGAATGATTGTGTGTAGATTTTATCGGAAGATATTTCCTTTTTCACCATAGGCCTGAATGCGCTTGAAATGTCCACTTCCAGATACTTTAGAAAGAGTGTTTCAAACCTGGTCTGTGAAAGGGAAAGTTCAGCACTGTGATTTGAACGCTGATATCCCAAAGTAGTTTCCGACAGTGCTTCTGTCTAGATTTTAGATGAAGTTATACCCGTTTCCAATGAAATCGTTATAGCTATCCAAATATCCACTTACAGATTCTACAAAAAGAGTGTTTCCAAACTGCTGTATCAAAAGAAAGGTTGAACTCTCTTAGTTGAGGACACACATCACAGAGAAGTTTCTGAGAATGCTTCTGTCTATATTTTATATGAAGATATTCCCGTTTCCAACAAAATCTTCACAGTTATCCAAATATCCACTTGCAGATTCTACAAAAAGTGTGTTTCCAAACTGCTATAACAAAAGAAAGGTTGAACTCTGTTAGGTGAGGACACTCATCACAAAGAAGTTTCTGAGAATGCTTCGTGTAGATTTTATATGAAGATATTTCCGTTTCCAACGAAATCGTTAGAGGTATGCAAATATCCCCGTACAGATTCTACAAAAAGAGTGTTTCCAAACTGCTCTATCAAAAGAAAGATTGAACTCTGTTAGTTGAGGACACACATCAGAAAGAAGTTTCTGAGAATGCTTCAGTCTAGATTTTATATGAAGATATTCCCGTTTCCAACGAAATCTTCACAGTTATCCAAATATCCACTTGCAGATTCTACAAAAGAGTGTTTCCAAACAGCTCTATAAAAAGAAAGTATGAACTCTGTTAGCTGAGGACACACATCACAAAGAAGTTTCTGAGAAAGCTTCTGTCTAGATTTTATATGAAGATATTCCCGTTTCCAACAAAAGGTTCACAGTTATCCAAATATCCCCTTGCAGATTCTAGAAAAAGAGTGTTTCCAAACTGCTGTATCAAAAGAAAGGTTCAACTCTGTTAGTTGAGGACACACATCTCAAGTTTGCTTCTGAGAATGCTTCTGTCTAGATTTTATGGGAAGATATTTCCTTTTTCACCATAGGCCTCAAAGCGCTTGAAATGTCCACTTGCATATAGTACAGAAAGAGTGTTTCAATCCTGCTCTGTGAAAGGGAATGTTCAGCTCTGTGACTTGAATGCAGATGTCACAAAGTTGTTTCTGAGAGTGCTTCTGTCTAGATTTTAGATGAAGATATTCCCGTTTCCAACGAAATCTTCACAGTTATCCAAATATCCACTTGCATATTCTACAGAAAGAGTGTTTCGAAATAGCTGTATGAAAAGAAAGGTTGAACTCTGCTAGTTGAGGACACCTATCACAAAGAAGTTTCTGAGAATGCTTCCGTCTAGATTTTATATGAAGATATTCCCGTTTCCAACGAAATCGTTAGAGCTATCCAAATATCCACATACAGATTCTATAAAAAGAGTGCTTCCAAACTGCTCTATCAAAAGAAAGTTTGAACTCTGTTAGTTGAGGACACACATCACAAAGAAGTTTCTGAGAATGCTTCTGTCTAGATTTTTTATGAAGATATTACCGTTTATAACGAAATCTTGACAGTTATCCAAATGTCCACTTGCAGATTCTACAAAAAGTGTGTTTCCAAATTGCTGTATCAAAAGAAAGGTTGAACTCTGTTAGTTGAGGACACACATCACAAAGAAGTTTCTGAGAATGCTTCTGTCTAGATTTTATATGAAGATATTCCCGTTTCCAATGAAATCTTCACAGTTATCCAAATATCCACTTGCAGATTCTACAAAAAGACTGTTTCCAAACTGCTGTATCAAAAGAAAGGTTCAACTCTGTTAGTTGAGGACACACATCCCAAATTTGTTTCTGAGAATGCTTCTGTCTAGATTTTTATATGAAGATATTCCCGTTTCCAACGAAATCATTAGAGGTATGCAGATATCCCCCTACAGATTCTGCAAAAAGACTGTTTCCAAACAGCTCTATCAAAAGAAAGTATGAACTCTGTTAGCTGAGGACACACATCACAAAGAAGTGTCTGAGAATGCTTCTGTCTAGATTTTATACGAAGGTATTCCCGTTTCCAATGAAATCTTCACAGTTATCCAAATATCCACTTGCAGATTCTAGAAAAAGAGAGTTTCCAAACTGCTCTATCAAAAGAAATGTTCAACTCTGTTAGTTGAGGACACACATATCAAATAAGTGTCTGAGAATCCTTCTGTCTCGTTTTTATGGGAAGATATTTCTGTTTTCACCCTAGGCCTGAATGCACTCGAAATGTCCACTTCCAGATTCTACAGAAAGAGTGTTTCAAACCTGGTCTATGAAAGGGAATGTTCCGCTCTGTGACTTGAATGCAGATATCACAAGGTAGTTTCTGACAGTGCTTCTGTCTAGATTTTAGATGAGGATATTGCCATTTCCAACGAAATCTTCCCAGTTATCCAAATATGCACTCGCAGATTCTTCAAAAAGTGTGTTTCCAAGCAGCCATATCAAAAGAAAGGTTGAACTCTGTAAGTTGAGGACACTCATCACAAAGAGGTTGCTGAGAATGCTTCTGTCTAGATTTTATATGAAGATATTCACGTTTCCAATGAAATCTTCACAGTTCTCCAAATATCCACTTGCAGATTCTACAAAAAGGGCGTTTCCAAACTGCTGTATCAAAAGAAAGGTTGAACTCTGTTAGTTGAGGACACTCATCACCAAGTAGTTTCTGAGAATGATTCTGTCTAGATTTTATATGAAGATATTGCCGTTTCCAACGAAATCTTCACAGTTATCCAAATATGCACTTGCAGATTCTACAAAAAGAGTGTTTCCAAACTGCTGTAGCAAAAGAAAGGTTCAACTCTGTTAGTTGAAGACACACATCCCAAATTTGTTTCTGAGAATGATTGTGTGTAGATTTTATCGGAAGATATTTCCTTTTTCACCATAGGCCTGAATGCGCTTGAAATGTCCACTTCCAGATACTTTAGAAAGAGTGTTTCAAACCTGGTCTGTGAAAGGGAAAGTTCAGCACTGTGATTTGAACGCTGATATCCCAAAGTAGTTTCCGACAGTGCTTCTGTCTAGATTTTAGATGAAGTTATACCCGTTTCCAATGAAATCGTTATAGCTATCCAAATATCCACTTACAGATTCTACAAAAAGAGTGTTTCCAAACTGCTGTATCAAAAGAAAGGTTGAACTCTCTTAGTTGAGGACACACATCACAGAGAAGTTTCTGAGAATGCTTCTGTCTATATTTTATATGAAGATATTCCCGTTTCCAACAAAATCTTCACAGTTATCCAAATATCCACCTGCAGATTCTACAAAAAGTGTGTTTCCAAACTGCTATAACAAAAGAAAGGTTGAACTCTGTTAGGTGAGGACACTCATCACAAAGAAGTTTCTGAGAATGCTTCGTGTAGATTTTATATGAAGATATTTCCGTTTCCAACGAAATCGTTAGAGGTATGCAAATATCCCCGTACAGATTCTACAAAAAGAGTGTTTCCAAACTGCTCTATCAAAAGAAAGATTGAACTCTGTTAGTTGAGGACACACATCAGAAAGAAGTTTCTGAGAATGCTTCAGTCTAGATTTTATATGAAGATATTCCCGTTTCCAACGAAATCTTCACAGTTATCCAAATATCCACTTGCAGATTCTACAAAAGAGTGTTTCCAAACAGCTCTATAAAAAGAAAGTATGAACTCTGTTAGCTGAGGACACACATCACAAAGAAGTTTCTGAGAATGCTTCTGTCTAGATTTTATATGAAGATATTCCCGTTTCCAACAAAAGGTTCACAGTTATCCAAATATCCCCTTGCAGATTCTAGAAAAAGAGTGTTTCCAAACTGCTGTATCAAAAGAAAGGTTCAACTCTGTTAGTTGAGGACACACATCTCAAGTTTGCTTCTGAGAATGCTTCTGTCTAGATTTTATGGGAAGATATTTCCTTTTTCACCATAGGCCTCAAAGCGCTTGAAATGTCCACTTGCATATAGTACAGAAAGAGTGTTTCAATCCTGCTCTGTGAAAGGGAATGTTCAGCTCTGTGACTTGAATGCAGATGTCACAAAGTTGTTTCTGAGAGTGCTTCTGTCTAGATTTTAGATGAGGATATTCCCGTTTCCAACGAAATCTTCACAGTTATCCAAATATCCACTTGCATATTCTACAGAAAGAGTGTTTCGAAATAGCTGTATGAAAAGAAAGGTTGAACTCTGCTAGTTGAGGACACCTATCACAAAGAAGTTTCTGAGAATGCTTCCGTCTAGATTTTATATGAAGATATTGCCGTTTCCAACGAAATCTTCACAGTTATCCAAATATGCACTTGCAGATTCTACAAAAAGAGTGTTTCCAAACTGCTGTAGCAAAAGAAAGGTTCAACTCTGTTAGTTGAAGACACACATCCCAAATTTGTTTCTGAGAATGATTGTGTGTAGATTTTATCGGAAGATATTTCCTTTTTCACCATAGGCCTGAATGCGCTTGAAATGTCCACTTCCAGATACTTTAGAAAGAGTGTTTCAAACCTGGTCTGTGAAAGGGAAAGTTCAGCACTGTGATTTGAACGCTGATATCCCAAAGTAGTTTCCGACAGTGCTTCTGTCTAGATTTTAGATGAAGTTATACCCGTTTCCAATGAAATCGTTATAGCTATCCAAATATCCACTTACAGATTCTACAAAAAGAGTGTTTCCAAACTGCTGTATCAAAAGAAAGGTTGAACTCTCTTAGTTGAGGACACACATCACAGAGAAGTTTCTGAGAATGCTTCTGTCTATATTTTATATGAAGATATTCCCGTTTCCAACAAAATCTTCACAGTTATCCAAATATCCACCTGCAGATTCTACAAAAAGTGTGTTTCCAAACTGCTATAACAAAAGAAAGGTTGAACTCTGTTAGGTGAGGACACTCATCACAAAGAAGTTTCTGAGAATGCTTCGTGTAGATTTTATATGAAGATATTTCCGTTTCCAACGAAATCGTTAGAGGTATGCAAATATCCCCGTACAGATTCTACAAAAAGAGTGTTTCCAAACTGCTCTATCAAAAGAAAGATTGAACTCTGTTAGTTGAGGACACACATCAGAAAGAAGTTTCTGAGAATGCTTCAGTCTAGATTTTATATGAAGATATTCCCGTTTCCAACGAAATCTTCACAGTTATCCAAATATCCACTTGCAGATTCTACAAAAGAGTGTTTCCAAACAGCTCTATAAAAAGAAAGTATGAACTCTGTTAGCTGAGGACACACATCACAAAGAAGTTTCTGAGAATGCTTCTGTCTAGATTTTATATGAAGATATTCCCGTTTCCAACAAAAGGTTCACAGTTATCCAAATATCCCCTTGCAGATTCTAGAAAAAGAGTGTTTCCAAACTGCTGTATCAAAAGAAAGGTTCAACTCTGTTAGTTGAGGACACACATCTCAAGTTTGCTTCTGAGAATGCTTCTGTCTAGATTTTATGGGAAGATATTTCCTTTTTCACCATAGGCCTCAAAGCGCTTGAAATGTCCACTTGCATATAGTACAGAAAGAGTGTTTCAATCCTGCTCTGTGAAAGGGAATGTTCAGCTCTGTGACTTGAATGCAGATGTCACAAAGTTGTTTCTGAGAGTGCTTCTGTCTAGATTTTAGATGAGGATATTCCCGTTTCCAACGAAATCTTCACAGTTATCCAAATATCCACTTGCATATTCTACAGAAAGAGTGTTTCGAAATAGCTGTATGAAAAGAAAGGTTGAACTCTGCTAGTTGAGGACACCTATCACAAAGAAGTTTCTGAGAATGCTTCCGTCTAGATTTTATATGAAGATATTCCCGTTTCCAACGAAATCGTTAGAGCTATCCAAATATCCACATACAGATTCTATAAAAAGAGTGCTTCCAAACTGCTCTATCAAAAGAAAGTTTGAACTCTGTTAGTTGAGGACACACATCAGAAAGAAGTTTCTGAGAATGCTTCTGTCTAGATTTTTTATGAAGATATTACCGTTTATAACGAAATCTTGACAGTTATCCAAATGTCCACTTGCAGATTCTACAAAAAGTGTGTTTCCAAATTGCTGTATCAAAAGAAAGGTTGAACTCTGTTAGTTGAGGACACACATCACAAAGAAGTTTCTGAGAATGCTTCTGTCTAGATTTTATATGAAGATATTCCCGTTTCCAATGAAATCTTCACAGTTATCCAAATATCCACTTGCAGATTCTACAAAAAGACTGTTTCCAAACTGCTGTATCAAAAGAAAGGTTCAACTCTGTTAGTTGAGGACACACATCCCAAATTTGTTTCTGAGAATGCTTCTGTCTAGATTTTTATATGAAGATATTCCCGTTTCCAACGAAATCATTAGAGGTATGCAGATATCCCCCTACAGATTCTGCAAAAAGACTGTTTCCAAACAGCTCTATCAAAAGAAAGTATGAACTCTGTTAGCTGAGGACACACATCACAAAGAAGTGTCTGAGAATGCTTCTGTCTAGATTTTATACGAAGGTATTCCCGTTTCCAATGAAATCTTCACAGTTATCCAAATATCCACTTGCAGATTCTACAAAAAGAGAGTTTCCAAACTGCTCTATCAAAAGAAATGTTCAACTCTGTTAGTTGAGGACACACATATCAAATAAGTGTCTGAGAATCCTTCTGTCTCGTTTTTATGGGAAGATATTTCTGTTTTCACCCTAGGCCTGAATGCACTCGAAATGTCCACTTCCAGATTCTACAGAAAGAGTGTTTCAAACCTGGTCTATGAAAGGGAATGTTCCGCTCTGTGACTTGAATGCAGATATCACAAGGTAGTTTCTGACAGTGCTTCTGTCTAGATTTTAGATGAGGATATTGCCATTTCCAACGAAATCTTCCCAGTTATCCAAATATGCACTCGCAGATTCTTCAAAAAGTGTGTTTCCAAGCAGCCATATCAAAATAAAGGTTGAACTCTGTAAGTTGAGGACACTCATCACAAAGAGGTTGCTGAGAATGCTTCTGTCTAGATTTTATATGAAGATATTCACGTTTCCAATGAAATCTTCACAGTTCTCCAAATATCCACTTGCAGATTCTACAAAAAGGGCGTTTCCAAACTGCTGTATCAAAAGAAAGGTTGAACTCTGTTAGTTGAGGACACTCATCACCAAGTAGTTTCTGAGAATGATTCTGTCTAGATTTTATATGAAGATATTGCCGTTTCCAACGAAATCTTCACAGTTATCCAAATATGCACTTGCAGATTCTACAAAAAGAGTGTTTCCAAACTGCTGTAGCAAAAGAAAGGTTCAACTCTGTTAGTTGAAGACACACATCCCAAATTTGTTTCTGAGAATGATTGTGTGTAGATTTTATCGGAAGATATTTCCTTTTTCACCATAGGCCTGAATGCGCTTGAAATGTCCACTTCCAGATACTTTAGAAAGAGTGTTTCAAACCTGGTCTGTGAAAGGGAAAGTTCAGCACTGTGATTTGAACGCTGATATCCCAAAGTAGTTTCCGACAGTGCTTCTGTCTAGATTTTAGATGAAGTTATACCCGTTTCCAATGAAATCGTTACAGCTATCCAAATATCCACTTACAGATTCTACAAAAAGAGTGTTTCCAAACTGCTGTATCAAAAGAAAGGTTGAACTCTCTTAGTTGAGGACACACATCACAGAGAAGTTTCTGAGAATGCTTCTGTCTATATTTTATATGAAGATATTCCCGTTTCCAACAAAATCTTCACAGTTATCCAAATATCCACCTGCAGATTCTACAAAAAGTGTGTTTCCAAACTGCTATAACAAAAGAAAGGTTGAACTCTGTTAGGTGAGGACACTCATCACAAAGAAGTTTCTGAGAATGCTTCGTGTAGATTTTATATGAAGATATTTCCGTTTCCAACGAAATCGTTAGAGGTATGCAAATATCCCCGTACAGATTCTACAAAAAGAGTGTTTCCAAACTGCTCTATCAAAAGAAAGATTGAACTCTGTTAGTTGAGGACACACATCAGAAAGAAGTTTCTGAGAATGCTTCAGTCTAGATTTTATATGAAGATATTCCCGTTTCCAACGAAATCTTCACAGTTATCCAAATATCCACTTGCAGATTCTACAAAAGAGTGTTTCCAAACAGCTCTATAAAAAGAAAGTATGAACTCTGTTAGCTGAGGACACACATCACAAAGAAGTTTCTGAGAATGCTTCTGTCTAGATTTTATATGAAGATATTCCCGTTTCCAACAAAAGGTTCACAGTTATCCAAATATCCCCTTGCAGATTCTAGAAAAAGAGTGTTTCCAAACTGCTGTATCAAAAGAAAGGTTCAACTCTGTTAGTTGAGGACACACATCTCAAGTTTGCTTCTGAGAATGCTTCTGTCTAGATTTTATGGGAAGATATTTCCTTTTTCACCATAGGCCTCAAAGCGCTTGAAATGTCCACTTGCATATAGTACAGAAAGAGTGTTTCAATCCTGCTCTGTGAAAGGGAATGTTCAGCTCTGTGACTTGAATGCAGATGTCACAAAGTTGTTTCTGAGAGTGCTTCTGTCTAGATTTTAGATGAGGATATTCCCGTTTCCAACGAAATCTTCACAGTTATCCAAATATCCACTTGCATATTCTACAGAAAGAGTGTTTCGAAATAGCTGTATGAAAAGAAAGGTTGAACTCTGCTAGTTGAGGACACCTATCACAAAGAAGTTTCTGAGAATGCTTCCGTCTAGATTTTATATGAAGATATTCCCGTTTCCAACGAAATCGTTAGAGCTATCCAAATATCCACATACAGATTCTATAAAAAGAGTGCTTCCAAACTGCTCTATCAAAAGAAAGTTTGAACTCTGTTAGTTGAGGACACACATCACAAAGAAGTTTCTGAGAATGCTTCTGTCTAGATTTTTTATGAAGATATTACCGTTTATAACGAAATCTTGACAGTTATCCAAATGTCCACTTGCAGATTCTACAAAAAGTGTGTTTCCAAATTGCTGTATCAAAAGAAAGGTTGAACTCTGTTAGTTGAGGACACACATCACAAAGAAGTTTCTGAGAATGCTTCTGTCTAGATTTTATATGAAGATATTCCCGTTTCCAATGAAATCTTCACAGTTATCCAAATATCCACTTGCAGATTCTACAAAAAGACTGTTTCCAAACTGCTGTATCAAAAGAAAGGTTCAACTCTGTTAGTTGAGGACACACATCCCAAATTTGTTTCTGAGAATGCTTCTGTCTAGATTTTTATATGAAGATATTCCCGTTTCCAACGAAATCATTAGAGGTATGCAGATATCCCCCTACAGATTCTGCAAAAAGACTGTTTCCAAACAGCTCTATCAAAAGAAAGTATGAACTCTGTTAGCTGAGGACACACATCACAAAGAAGTGTCTGAGAATGCTTCTGTCTAGATTTTATACGAAGGTATTCCCGTTTCCAATGAAATCTTCACAGTTATCCAAATATCCACTTGCAGATTCTACAAAAAGAGAGTTTCCAAACTGCTCTATCAAAAGAAATGTTCAACTCTGTTAGTTGAGGACACACATATCAAATAAGTGTCTGAGAATCCTTCTGTCTCGTTTTTATGGGAAGATATTTCTGTTTTCACCCTAGGCCTGAATGCACTCGAAATGTCCACTTCCAGATTCTACAGAAAGAGTGTTTCAAACCTGGTCTATGAAAGGGAATGTTCCGCTCTGTGACTTGAATGCAGATATCACAAGGTAGTTTCTGACAGTGCTTCTGTCTAGATTTTAGATGAGGATATTGCCATTTCCAACGAAATCTTCCCAGTTATCCAAATATGCACTCGCAGATTCTTCAAAAAGTGTGTTTCCAAGCAGCCATATCAAAATAAAGGTTGAACTCTGTAAGTTGAGGACACTCATCACAAAGAGGTTGCTGAGAATGCTTCTGTCTAGATTTTATATGAAGATATTCACGTTTCCAATGAAATCTTCACAGTTCTCCAAATATCCACTTGCAGATTCTACAAAAAGGGCGTTTCCAAACTGCTGTATCAAAAGAAAGGTTGAACTCTGTTAGTTGAGGACACTCATCACCAAGTAGTTTCTGAGAATGATTCTGTCTAGATTTTATATGAAGATATTGCCGTTTCCAACGAAATCTTCACAGTTATCCAAATATGCACTTGCAGATTCTACAAAAAGAGTGTTTCCAAACTGCTGTAGCAAAAGAAAGGTTCAACTCTGTTAGTTGAAGACACACATCCCAAATTTGTTTCTGAGAATGATTGTGTGTAGATTTTATCGGAAGATATTTCCTTTTTCACCATAGGCCTGAATGCGCTTGAAATGTCCACTTCCAGATACTTTAGAAAGAGTGTTTCAAACCTGGTCTGTGAAAGGGAAAGTTCAGCACTGTGATTTGAACGCTGATATCCCAAAGTAGTTTCCGACAGTGCTTCTGTCTAGATTTTAGATGAAGTTATACCCGTTTCCAATGAAATCGTTACAGCTATCCAAATATCCACTTACAGATTCTACAAAAAGAGTGTTTCCAAACTGCTGTATCAAAAGAAAGGTTGAACTCTCTTAGTTGAGGACACACATCACAGAGAAGTTTCTGAGAATGCTTCTGTCTATATTTTATATGAAGATATTCCCGTTTCCAACAAAATCTTCACAGTTATCCAAATATCCACCTGCAGATTCTACAAAAAGTGTGTTTCCAAACTGCTATAACAAAAGAAAGGTTGAACTCTGTTAGGTGAGGACACTCATCACAAAGAAGTTTCTGAGAATGCTTCGTGTAGATTTTATATGAAGATATTTCCGTTTCCAACGAAATCGTTAGAGGTATGCAAATATCCCCGTACAGATTCTACAAAAAGAGTGTTTCCAAACTGCTCTATCAAAAGAAAGATTGAACTCTGTTAGTTGAGGACACACATCAGAAAGAAGTTTCTGAGAATGCTTCAGTCTAGATTTTATATGAAGATATTCCCGTTTCCAACGAAATCTTCACAGTTATCCAAATATCCACTTGCAGATTCTACAAAAGAGTGTTTCCAAACAGCTCTATAAAAAGAAAGTATGAACTCTGTTAGCTGAGGACACACATCACAAAGAAGTTTCTGAGAATGCTTCTGTCTAGATTTTATATGAAGATATTCCCGTTTCCAACAAAAGGTTCACAGTTATCCAAATATCCCCTTGCAGATTCTAGAAAAAGAGTGTTTCCAAACTGCTGTATCAAAAGAAAGGTTCAACTCTGTTAGTTGAGGACACACATCTCAAGTTTGCTTCTGAGAATGCTTCTGTCTAGATTTTATGGGAAGATATTTCCTTTTTCACCATAGGCCTCAAAGCGCTTGAAATGTCCACTTGCATATAGTACAGAAAGAGTGTTTCAATCCTGCTCTGTGAAAGGGAATGTTCAGCTCTGTGACTTGAATGCAGATGTCACAAAGTTGTTTCTGAGAGTGCTTCTGTCTAGATTTTAGATGAGGATATTCCCGTTTCCAACGAAATCTTCACAGTTATCCAAATATCCACTTGCATATTCTACAGAAAGAGTGTTTCGAAATAGCTGTATGAAAAGAAAGGTTGAACTCTGCTAGTTGAGGACACCTATCACAAAGAAGTTTCTGAGAATGCTTCCGTCTAGATTTTATATGAAGATATTCCCGTTTCCAACGAAATCGTTAGAGCTATCCAAATATCCACATACAGATTCTATAAAAAGAGTGCTTCCAAACTGCTCTATCAAAAGAAAGTTTGAACTCTGTTAGTTGAGGACACACATCACAAAGAAGTTTCTGAGAATGCTTCTGTCTAGATTTTTTATGAAGATATTACCGTTTATAACGAAATCTTGACAGTTATCCAAATGTCCACTTGCAGATTCTACAAAAAGTGTGTTTCCAAATTGCTGTATCAAAAGAAAGGTTGAACTCTGTTAGTTGAGGACACACATCACAAAGAAGTTTCTGAGAATGCTTCTGTCTAGATTTTATATGAAGATATTCCCGTTTCCAATGAAATCTTCACAGTTATCCAAATATCCACTTGCAGATTCTACAAAAAGACTGTTTCCAAACTGCTGTATCAAAAGAAAGGTTCAACTCTGTTAGTTGAGGACACACATCCCAAATTTGTTTCTGAGAATGCTTCTGTCTAGATTTTTATATGAAGATATTCCCGTTTCCAACGAAATCATTAGAGGTATGCAGATATCCCCCTACAGATTCTGCAAAAAGACTGTTTCCAAACAGCTCTATCAAAAGAAAGTATGAACTCTGTTAGCTGAGGACACACATCACAAAGAAGTGTCTGAGAATGCTTCTGTCTAGATTTTATACGAAGGTATTCCCGTTTCCAATGAAATCTTCACAGTTATCCAAATATCCACTTGCAGATTCTACAAAAAGAGAGTTTCCAAACTGCTCTATCAAAAGAAATGTTCAACTCTGTTAGTTGAGGACACACATATCAAATAAGTGTCTGAGAATCCTTCTGTCTCGTTTTTATGGGAAGATATTTCTGTTTTCACCCTAGGCCTGAATGCACTCGAAATGTCCACTTCCAGATTCTACAGAAAGAGTGTTTCAAACCTGGTCTATGAAAGGGAATGTTCCGCTCTGTGACTTGAATGCAGATATCACAAGGTAGTTTCTGACAGTGCTTCTGTCTAGATTTTAGATGAGGATATTGCCATTTCCAACGAAATCTTCCCAGTTATCCAAATATGCACTCGCAGATTCTTCAAAAAGTGTGTTTCCAAGCAGCCATATCAAAATAAAGGTTGAACTCTGTAAGTTGAGGACACTCATCACAAAGAGGTTGCTGAGAATGCTTCTGTCTAGATTTTATATGAAGATATTCACGTTTCCAATGAAATCTTCACAGTTCTCCAAATATCCACTTGCAGATTCTACAAAAAGGGCGTTTCCAAACTGCTGTATCAAAAGAAAGGTTGAACTCTGTTAGTTGAGGACACTCATCACCAAGTAGTTTCTGAGAATGATTCTGTCTAGATTTTATATGAAGATATTGCCGTTTCCAACGAAATCTTCACAGTTATCCAAATATGCACTTGCAGATTCTACAAAAAGAGTGTTTCCAAACTGCTGTAGCAAAAGAAAGGTTCAACTCTGTTAGTTGAAGACACACATCCCAAATTTGTTTCTGAGAATGATTGTGTGTAGATTTTATCGGAAGATATTTCCTTTTTCACCATAGGCCTGAATGCGCTTGAAATGTCCACTTCCAGATACTTTAGAAAGAGTGTTTCAAACCTGGTCTGTGAAAGGGAAAGTTCAGCACTGTGATTTGAACGCTGATATCCCAAAGTAGTTTCCGACAGTGCTTCTGTCTAGATTTTAGATGAAGTTATACCCGTTTCCAATGAAATCGTTACAGCTATCCAAATATCCACTTACAGATTCTACAAAAAGAGTGTTTCCAAACTGCTGTATCAAAAGAAAGGTTGAACTCTCTTAGTTGAGGACACACATCACAGAGAAGTTTCTGAGAATGCTTCTGTCTATATTTTATATGAAGATATTCCCGTTTCCAACAAAATCTTCACAGTTATCCAAATATCCACCTGCAGATTCTACAAAAAGTGTGTTTCCAAACTGCTATAACAAAAGAAAGGTTGAACTCTGTTAGGTGAGGACACTCATCACAAAGAAGTTTCTGAGAATGCTTCGTGTAGATTTTATATGAAGATATTTCCGTTTCCAACGAAATCGTTAGAGGTATGCAAATATCCCCGTACAGATTCTACAAAAAGAGTGTTTCCAAACTGCTCTATCAAAAGAAAGATTGAACTCTGTTAGTTGAGGACACACATCAGAAAGAAGTTTCTGAGAATGCTTCAGTCTAGATTTTATATGAAGATATTCCCGTTTCCAACGAAATCTTCACAGTTATCCAAATATCCACTTGCAGATTCTACAAAAGAGTGTTTCCAAACAGCTCTATAAAAAGAAAGTATGAACTCTGTTAGCTGAGGACACACATCACAAAGAAGTTTCTGAGAAAGCTTCTGTCTAGATTTTATATGAAGATATTCCCGTTTCCAACAAAAGGTTCACAGTTATCCAAATATCCCCTTGCAGATTCTAGAAAAAGAGTGTTTCCAAACTGCTGTATCAAAAGAAAGGTTCAACTCTGTTAGTTGAGGACACACATCTCAAGTTTGCTTCTGAGAATGCTTCTGTCTAGATTTTATGGGAAGATATTTCCTTTTTCACCATAGGCCTCAAAGCGCTTGAAATGTCCACTTGCATATAGTACAGAAAGAGTGTTTCAATCCTGCTCTGTGAAAGGGAATGTTCAGCTCTGTGACTTGAATGCAGATGTCACAAAGTTGTTTCTGAGAGTGCTTCTGTCTAGATTTTAGATGAGGATATTCCCGTTTCCAACGAAATCTTCACAGTTATCCAAATATCCACTTGCATATTCTACAGAAAGAGTGTTTCGAAATAGCTGTATGAAAAGAAAGGTTGAACTCTGCTAGTTGAGGACACCTATCACAAAGAAGTTTCTGAGAATGCTTCCGTCTAGATTTTATATGAAGATATTCCCGTTTCCAACGAAATCGTTAGAGCTATCCAAATATCCACATACAGATTCTATAAAAAGAGTGCTTCCAAACTGCTCTATCAAAAGAAAGTTTGAACTCTGTTAGTTGAGGACACACATCACAAAGAAGTTTCTGAGAATGCTTCTGTCTAGATTTTTTATGAAGATATTACCGTTTATAACGAAATCTTGACAGTTATCCAAATGTCCACTTGCAGATTCTACAAAAAGTGTGTTTCCAAATTGCTGTATCAAAAGAAAGGTTGAACTCTGTTAGTTGAGGACACACATCACAAAGAAGTTTCTGAGAATGCTTCTGTCTAGATTTTATATGAAGATATTCCCGTTTCCAATGAAATCTTCACAGTTATCCAAATATCCACTTGCAGATTCTACAAAAAGACTGTTTCCAAACTGCTGTATCAAAAGAAAGGTTCAACTCTGTTAGTTGAGGACACACATCCCAAATTTGTTTCTGAGAATGCTTCTGTCTAGATTTTTATATGAAGATATTCCCGTTTCCAACGAAATCATTAGAGGTATGCAGATATCCCCCTACAGATTCTGCAAAAAGACTGTTTCCAAACAGCTCTATCAAAAGAAAGTATGAACTCTGTTAGCTGAGGACACACATCACAAAGAAGTGTCTGAGAATGCTTCTGTCTAGATTTTATACGAAGGTATTCCCGTTTCCAATGAAATCTTCACAGTTATCCAAATATCCACTTGCAGATTCTACAAAAAGAGAGTTTCCAAACTGCTCTATCAAAAGAAATGTTCAACTCTGTTAGTTGAGGACACACATATCAAATAAGTGTCTGAGAATCCTTCTGTCTCGTTTTTATGGGAAGATATTTCTGTTTTCACCCTAGGCCTGAATGCACTCGAAATGTCCACTTCCAGATTCTACAGAAAGAGTGTTTCAAACCTGGTCTATGAAAGGGAATGTTCCGCTCTGTGACTTGAATGCAGATATCACAAGGTAGTTTCTGACAGTGCTTCTGTCTAGATTTTAGATGAGGATATTGCCATTTCCAACGAAATCTTCCCAGTTATCCAAATATGCACTCGCAGATTCTTCAAAAAGTGTGTTTCCAAGCAGCCATATCAAAATAAAGGTTGAACTCTGTAAGTTGAGGACACTCATCACAAAGAGGTTGCTGAGAATGCTTCTGTCTAGATTTTATATGAAGATATTCACGTTTCCAATGAAATCTTCACAGTTCTCCAAATATCCACTTGCAGATTCTACAAAAAGGGCGTTTCCAAACTGCTGTATCAAAAGAAAGGTTGAACTCTGTTAGTTGAGGACACTCATCACCAAGTAGTTTCTGAGAATGATTCTGTCTAGATTTTATATGAAGATATTGCCGTTTCCAACGAAATCTTCACAGTTATCCAAATATGCACTTGCAGATTCTACAAAAAGAGTGTTTCCAAACTGCTGTAGCAAAAGAAAGGTTCAACTCTGTTAGTTGAAGACACACATCCCAAATTTGTTTCTGAGAATGATTGTGTGTAGATTTTATCGGAAGATATTTCCTTTTTCACCATAGGCCTGAATGCGCTTGAAATGTCCACTTCCAGATACTTTAGAAAGAGTGTTTCAAACCTGGTCTGTGAAAGGGAAAGTTCAGCACTGTGATTTGAACGCTGATATCCCAAAGTAGTTTCCGACAGTGCTTCTGTCTAGATTTTAGATGAAGTTATACCCGTTTCCAATGAAATCGTTATAGCTATCCAAATATCCACTTACAGATTCTACAAAAAGAGTGTTTCCAAACTGCTGTATCAAAAGAAAGGTTGAACTCTCTTAGTTGAGGACACACATCACAGAGAAGTTTCTGAGAATGCTTCTGTCTATATTTTATATGAAGATATTCCCGTTTCCAACAAAATCTTCACAGTTATCCAAATATCCACCTGCAGATTCTACAAAAAGTGTGTTTCCAAACTGCTATAACAAAAGAAAGGTTGAACTCTGTTAGGTGAGGACACTCATCACAAAGAAGTTTCTGAGAATGCTTCGTGTAGATTTTATATGAAGATATTTCCGTTTCCAACGAAATCGTTAGAGGTATGCAAATATCCCCGTACAGATTCTACAAAAAGAGTGTTTCCAAACTGCTCTATCAAAAGAAAGATTGAACTCTGTTAGTTGAGGACACACATCAGAAAGAAGTTTCTGAGAATGCTTCAGTCTAGATTTTATATGAAGATATTCCCGTTTCCAACGAAATCTTCACAGTTATCCAAATATCCACTTGCAGATTCTACAAAAGAGTGTTTCCAAACAGCTCTATAAAAAGAAAGTATGAACTCTGTTAGCTGAGGACACACATCACAAAGAAGTTTCTGAGAAAGCTTCTGTCTAGATTTTATATGAAGATATTCCCGTTTCCAACAAAAGGTTCACAGTTATCCAAATATCCCCTTGCAGATTCTAGAAAAAGAGTGTTTCCAAACTGCTGTATCAAAAGAAAGGTTCAACTCTGTTAGTTGAGGACACACATCTCAAGTTTGCTTCTGAGAATGCTTCTGTCTAGATTTTATGGGAAGATATTTCCTTTTTCACCATAGGCCTCAAAGCGCTTGAAATGTCCACTTGCATATAGTACAGAAAGAGTGTTTCAATCCTGCTCTGTGAAAGGGAATGTTCAGCTCTGTGACTTGAATGCAGATGTCACAAAGTTGTTTCTGAGAGTGCTTCTGTCTAGATTTTAGATGAGGATATTCCCGTTTCCAACGAAATCTTCACAGTTATCCAAATATCCACTTGCATATTCTACAGAAAGAGTGTTTCGAAATAGCTGTATGAAAAGAAAGGTTGAACTCTGCTAGTTGAGGACACCTATCACAAAGAAGTTTCTGAGAATGCTTCCGTCTAGATTTTATATGAAGATATTCCCGTTTCCAACGAAATCGTTAGAGCTATCCAAATATCCACATACAGATTCTATAAAAAGAGTGCTTCCAAACTGCTCTATCAAAAGAAAGTTTGAACTCTGTTAGTTGAGGACACACATCACAAAGAAGTTTCTGAGAATGCTTCTGTCTAGATTTTTTATGAAGATATTACCGTTTATAACGAAATCTTGACAGTTATCCAAATGTCCACTTGCAGATTCTACAAAAAGTGTGTTTCCAAATTGCTGTATCAAAAGAAAGGTTGAACTCTGTTAGTTGAGGACACACATCACAAAGAAGTTTCTGAGAATGCTTCTGTCTAGATTTTATATGAAGATATTCCCGTTTCCAATGAAATCTTCACAGTTATCCAAATATCCACTTGCAGATTCTACAAAAAGACTGTTTCCAAACTGCTGTATCAAAAGAAAGGTTCAACTCTGTTAGTTGAGGACACACATCCCAAATTTGTTTCTGAGAATGCTTCTGTCTAGATTTTTATATGAAGATATTCCCGTTTCCAACGAAATCATTAGAGGTATGCAGATATCCCCCTACAGATTCTGCAAAAAGACTGTTTCCAAACAGCTCTATCAAAAGAAAGTATGAACTCTGTTAGCTGAGGACACACATCACAAAGAAGTGTCTGAGAATGCTTCTGTCTAGATTTTATACGAAGGTATTCCCGTTTCCAATGAAATCTTCACAGTTATCCAAATATCCACTTGCAGATTCTACAAAAAGAGAGTTTCCAAACTGCTCTATCAAAAGAAATGTTCAACTCTGTTAGTTGAGGACACACATATCAAATAAGTGTCTGAGAATCCTTCTGTCTCGTTTTTATGGGAAGATATTTCTGTTTTCACCCTAGGCCTGAATGCACTCGAAATGTCCACTTCCAGATTCTACAGAAAGAGTGTTTCAAACCTGGTCTATGAAAGGGAATGTTCCGCTCTGTGACTTGAATGCAGATATCACAAGGTAGTTTCTGACAGTGCTTCTGTCTAGATTTTAGATGAGGATATTGCCATTTCCAACGAAATCTTCCCAGTTATCCAAATATGCACTCGCAGATTCTTCAAAAAGTGTGTTTCCAAGCAGCCATATCAAAATAAAGGTTGAACTCTGTAAGTTGAGGACACTCATCACAAAGAGGTTGCTGAGAATGCTTCTGTCTAGATTTTATATGAAGATATTCACGTTTCCAATGAAATCTTCACAGTTCTCCAAATATCCACTTGCAGATTCTACAAAAAGGGCGTTTCCAAACTGCTGTATCAAAAGAAAGGTTGAACTCTGTTAGTTGAGGACACTCATCACCAAGTAGTTTCTGAGAATGATTCTGTCTAGATTTTATATGAAGATATTGCCGTTTCCAACGAAATCTTCACAGTTATCCAAATATGCACTTGCAGATTCTACAAAAAGAGTGTTTCCAAACTGCTGTAGCAAAAGAAAGGTTCAACTCTGTTAGTTGAAGACACACATCCCAAATTTGTTTCTGAGAATGATTGTGTGTAGATTTTATCGGAAGATATTTCCTTTTTCACCATAGGCCTGAATGCGCTTGAAATGTCCACTTCCAGATACTTTAGAAAGAGTGTTTCAAACCTGGTCTGTGAAAGGGAAAGTTCAGCACTGTGATTTGAACGCTGATATCCCAAAGTAGTTTCCGACAGTGCTTCTGTCTAGATTTTAGATGAAGTTATACCCGTTTCCAATGAAATCGTTATAGCTATCCAAATATCCACTTACAGATTCTACAAAAAGAGTGTTTCCAAACTGCTGTATCAAAAGAAAGGTTGAACTCTCTTAGTTGAGGACACACATCACAGAGAAGTTTCTGAGAATGCTTCTGTCTATATTTTATATGAAGATATTCCCGTTTCCAACAAAATCTTCACAGTTATCCAAATATCCACCTGCAGATTCTACAAAAAGTGTGTTTCCAAACTGCTATAACAAAAGAAAGGTTGAACTCTGTTAGGTGAGGACACTCATCACAAAGAAGTTTCTGAGAATGCTTCGTGTAGATTTTATATGAAGATATTTCCGTTTCCAACGAAATCGTTAGAGGTATGCAAATATCCCCGTACAGATTCTACAAAAAGAGTGTTTCCAAACTGCTCTATCAAAAGAAAGATTGAACTCTGTTAGTTGAGGACACACATCAGAAAGAAGTTTCTGAGAATGCTTCAGTCTAGATTTTATATGAAGATATTCCCGTTTCCAACGAAATCTTCACAGTTATCCAAATATCCACTTGCAGATTCTACAAAAGAGTGTTTCCAAACAGCTCTATAAAAAGAAAGTATGAACTCTGTTAGCTGAGGACACACATCACAAAGAAGTTTCTGAGAAAGCTTCTGTCTAGATTTTATATGAAGATATTCCCGTTTCCAACAAAAGGTTCACAGTTATCCAAATATCCCCTTGCAGATTCTAGAAAAAGAGTGTTTCCAAACTGCTGTATCAAAAGAAAGGTTCAACTCTGTTAGTTGAGGACACACATCTCAAGTTTGCTTCTGAGAATGCTTCTGTCTAGATTTTATGGGAAGATATTTCCTTTTTCACCATAGGCCTCAAAGCGCTTGAAATGTCCACTTGCATATAGTACAGAAAGAGTGTTTCAATCCTGCTCTGTGAAAGGGAATGTTCAGCTCTGTGACTTGAATGCAGATGTCACAAAGTTGTTTCTGAGAGTGCTTCTGTCTAGATTTTAGATGAGGATATTCCCGTTTCCAACGAAATCTTCACAGTTATCCAAATATCCACTTGCATATTCTACAGAAAGAGTGTTTCGAAATAGCTGTATGAAAAGAAAGGTTGAACTCTGCTAGTTGAGGACACCTATCACAAAGAAGTTTCTGAGAATGCTTCCGTCTAGATTTTATATGAAGATATTCCCGTTTCCAACGAAATCGTTAGAGCTATCCAAATATCCACATACAGATTCTATAAAAAGAGTGCTTCCAAACTGCTCTATCAAAAGAAAGTTTGAACTCTGTTAGTTGAGGACACACATCACAAAGAAGTTTCTGAGAATGCTTCTGTCTAGATTTTTTATGAAGATATTACCGTTTATAACGAAATCTTGACAGTTATCCAAATGTCCACTTGCAGATTCTACAAAAAGTGTGTTTCCAAATTGCTGTATCAAAAGAAAGGTTGAACTCTGTTAGTTGAGGACACACATCACAAAGAAGTTTCTGAGAATGCTTCTGTCTAGATTTTATATGAAGATATTCCCGTTTCCAATGAAATCTTCACAGTTATCCAAATATCCACTTGCAGATTCTACAAAAAGACTGTTTCCAAACTGCTGTATCAAAAGAAAGGTTCAACTCTGTTAGTTGAGGACACACATCCCAAATTTGTTTCTGAGAATGCTTCTGTCTAGATTTTTATATGAAGATATTCCCGTTTCCAACGAAATCATTAGAGGTATGCAGATATCCCCCTACAGATTCTGCAAAAAGACTGTTTCCAAACAGCTCTATCAAAAGAAAGTATGAACTCTGTTAGCTGAGGACACACATCACAAAGAAGTGTCTGAGAATGCTTCTGTCTAGATTTTATACGAAGGTATTCCCGTTTCCAATGAAATCTTCACAGTTATCCAAATATCCACTTGCAGATTCTACAAAAAGAGAGTTTCCAAACTGCTCTATCAAAAGAAATGTTCAACTCTGTTAGTTGAGGACACACATATCAAATAAGTGTCTGAGAATCCTTCTGTCTCGTTTTTATGGGAAGATATTTCTGTTTTCACCCTAGGCCTGAATGCACTCGAAATGTCCACTTCCAGATTCTACAGAAAGAGTGTTTCAAACCTGGTCTATGAAAGGGAATGTTCCGCTCTGTGACTTGAATGCAGATATCACAAGGTAGTTTCTGACAGTGCTTCTGTCTAGATTTTAGATGAGGATATTGCCATTTCCAACGAAATCTTCCCAGTTATCCAAATATGCACTCGCAGATTCTTCAAAAAGTGTGTTTCCAAGCAGCCATATCAAAATAAAGGTTGAACTCTGTAAGTTGAGGACACTCATCACAAAGAGGTTGCTGAGAATGCTTCTGTCTAGATTTTATATGAAGATATTCACGTTTCCAATGAAATCTTCACAGTTCTCCAAATATCCACTTGCAGATTCTACAAAAAGGGCGTTTCCAAACTGCTGTATCAAAAGAAAGGTTGAACTCTGTTAGTTGAGGACACTCATCACCAAGTAGTTTCTGAGAATGATTCTGTCTAGATTTTATATGAAGATATTGCCGTTTCCAACGAAATCTTCACAGTTATCCAAATATGCACTTGCAGATTCTACAAAAAGAGTGTTTCCAAACTGCTGTAGCAAAAGAAAGGTTCAACTCTGTTAGTTGAAGACACACATCCCAAATTTGTTTCTGAGAATGACTGTGTGTAGATTTTATCGGAAGATATTTCCTTTTTCACCATAGGCCTGAATGCGCTTGAAATGTCCACTTCCAGATACTTTAGAAAGAGTGTTTCAAACCTGGTCTGTGAAAGGGAAAGTTCAGCACTGTGATTTGAACGCTGATATCCCAAAGTAGTTTCCGACAGTGCTTCTGTCTAGATTTTAGATGAAGTTATACCCGTTTCCAATGAAATCGTTACAGCTATCCAAATATCCACTTACAGATTCTACAAAAAGAGTGTTTCCAAACTGCTGTATCAAAAGAAAGGTTGAACTCTCTTAGTTGAGGACACACATCACAGAGAAGTTTCTGAGAATGCTTCTGTCTATATTTTATATGAAGATATTCCCGTTTCCAACAAAATCTTCACAGTTATCCAAATATCCACCTGCAGATTCTACAAAAAGTGTGTTTCCAAACTGCTATAACAAAAGAAAGGTTGAACTCTGTTAGGTGAGGACACTCATCACAAAGAAGTTTCTGAGAATGCTTCGTGTAGATTTTATATGAAGATATTTCCGTTTCCAACGAAATCGTTAGAGGTATGCAAATATCCCCGTACAGATTCTACAAAAAGAGTGTTTCCAAACTGCTCTATCAAAAGAAAGATTGAACTCTGTTAGTTGAGGACACACATCAGAAAGAAGTTTCTGAGAATGCTTCAGTCTAGATTTTATATGAAGATATTCCCGTTTCCAACGAAATCTTCACAGTTATCCAAATATCCACTTGCAGATTCTACAAAAGAGTGTTTCCAAACAGCTCTATAAAAAGAAAGTATGAACTCTGTTAGCTGAGGACACACATCACAAAGAAGTTTCTGAGAATGCTTCTGTCTAGATTTTATATGAAGATATTCCCGTTTCCAACAAAAGGTTCACAGTTATCCAAATATCCCCTTGCAGATTCTAGAAAAAGAGTGTTTCCAAACTGCTGTATCAAAAGAAAGGTTCAACTCTGTTAGTTGAGGACACACATCTCAAGTTTGCTTCTGAGAATGCTTCTGTCTAGATTTTATGGGAAGATATTTCCTTTTTCACCATAGGCCTCAAAGCGCTTGAAATGTCCACTTGCATATAGTACAGAAAGAGTGTTTCAATCCTGCTCTGTGAAAGGGAATGTTCAGCTCTGTGACTTGAATGCAGATGTCACAAAGTTGTTTCTGAGAGTGCTTCTGTCTAGATTTTAGATGAGGATATTCCCGTTTCCAACGAAATCTTCACAGTTATCCAAATATCCACTTGCATATTCTACAGAAAGAGTGTTTCGAAATAGCTGTATGAAAAGAAAGGTTGAACTCTGCTAGTTGAGGACACCTATCACAAAGAAGTTTCTGAGAATGCTTCCGTCTAGATTTTATATGAAGATATTCCCGTTTCCAACGAAATCGTTAGAGCTATCCAAATATCCACATACAGATTCTATAAAAAGAGTGCTTCCAAACTGCTCTATCAAAAGAAAGTTTGAACTCTGTTAGTTGAGGACACACATCACAAAGAAGTTTCTGAGAATGCTTCTGTCTAGATTTTTTATGAAGATATTACCGTTTATAACGAAATCTTGACAGTTATCCAAATGTCCACTTGCAGATTCTACAAAAAGTGTGTTTCCAAATTGCTGTATCAAAAGAAAGGTTGAACTCTGTTAGTTGAGGACACACATCACAAAGAAGTTTCTGAGAATGCTTCTGTCTAGATTTTATATGAAGATATTCCCGTTTCCAATGAAATCTTCACAGTTATCCAAATATCCACTTGCAGATTCTACAAAAAGACTGTTTCCAAACTGCTGTATCAAAAGAAAGGTTCAACTCTGTTAGTTGAGGACACACATCCCAAATTTGTTTCTGAGAATGCTTCTGTCTAGATTTTTATATGAAGATATTCCCGTTTCCAACGAAATCATTAGAGGTATGCAGATATCCCCCTACAGATTCTGCAAAAAGACTGTTTCCAAACAGCTCTATCAAAAGAAAGTATGAACTCTGTTAGCTGAGGACACACATCACAAAGAAGTGTCTGAGAATGCTTCTGTCTAGATTTTATACGAAGGTATTCCCGTTTCCAATGAAATCTTCACAGTTATCCAAATATCCACTTGCAGATTCTAGAAAAAGAGAGTTTCCAAACTGCTCTATCAAAAGAAATGTTCAACTCTGTTAGTTGAGGACACACATATCAAATAAGTGTCTGAGAATCCTTCTGTCTCGTTTTTATGGGAAGATATTTCTGTTTTCACCCTAGGCCTGAATGCACTCGAAATGTCCACTTCCAGATTCTACAGAAAGAGTGTTTCAAACCTGGTCTATGAAAGGGAATGTTCCGCTCTGTGACTTGAATGCAGATATCACAAGGTAGTTTCTGACAGTGCTTCTGTCTAGATTTTAGATGAGGATATTGCCATTTCCAACGAAATCTTCCCAGTTATCCAAATATGCACTCGCAGATTCTTCAAAAAGTGTGTTTCCAAGCAGCCATATCAAAATAAAGGTTGAACTCTGTAAGTTGAGGACACTCATCACAAAGAGGTTGCTGAGAATGCTTCTGTCTAGATTTTATATGAAGATATTCACGTTTCCAATGAAATCTTCACAGTTCTCCAAATATCCACTTGCAGATTCTACAAAAAGGGCGTTTCCAAACTGCTGTATCAAAAGAAAGGTTGAACTCTGTTAGTTGAGGACACTCATCACCAAGTAGTTTCTGAGAATGATTCTGTCTAGATTTTATATGAAGATATTGCCGTTTCCAACGAAATCTTCACAGTTATCCAAATATGCACTTGCAGATTCTACAAAAAGAGTGTTTCCAAACTGCTGTAGCAAAAGAAAGGTTCAACTCTGTTAGTTGAAGACACACATCCCAAATTTGTTTCTGAGAATGATTGTGTGTAGATTTTATCGGAAGATATTTCCTTTTTCACCATAGGCCTGAATGCGCTTGAAATGTCCACTTCCAGATACTTTAGAAAGAGTGTTTCAAACCTGGTCTGTGAAAGGGAAAGTTCAGCACTGTGATTTGAACGCTGATATCCCAAAGTAGTTTCCGACAGTGCTTCTGTCTAGATTTTAGATGAAGTTATACCCGTTTCCAATGAAATCGTTACAGCTATCCAAATATCCACTTACAGATTCTACAAAAAGAGTGTTTCCAAACTGCTGTATCAAAAGAAAGGTTGAACTCTCTTAGTTGAGGACACACATCACAGAGAAGTTTCTGAGAATGCTTCTGTCTATATTTTATATGAAGATATTCCCGTTTCCAACAAAATCTTCACAGTTATCCAAATATCCACCTGCAGATTCTACAAAAAGTGTGTTTCCAAACTGCTATAACAAAAGAAAGGTTGAACTCTGTTAGGTGAGGACACTCATCACAAAGAAGTTTCTGAGAATGCTTCGTGTAGATTTTATATGAAGATATTTCCGTTTCCAACGAAATCGTTAGAGGTATGCAAATATCCCCGTACAGATTCTACAAAAAGAGTGTTTCCAAACTGCTCTATCAAAAGAAAGATTGAACTCTGTTAGTTGAGGACACACATCAGAAAGAAGTTTCTGAGAATGCTTCAGTCTAGATTTTATATGAAGATATTCCCGTTTCCAACGAAATCTTCACAGTTATCCAAATATCCACTTGCAGATTCTACAAAAGAGTGTTTCCAAACAGCTCTATAAAAAGAAAGTATGAACTCTGTTAGCTGAGGACACACATCACAAAGAAGTTTCTGAGAATGCTTCTGTCTAGATTTTATATGAAGATATTCCCGTTTCCAACAAAAGGTTCACAGTTATCCAAATATCCCCTTGCAGATTCTAGAAAAAGAGTGTTTCCAAACTGCTGTATCAAAAGAAAGGTTCAACTCTGTTAGTTGAGGACACACATCTCAAGTTTGCTTCTGAGAATGCTTCTGTCTAGATTTTATGGGAAGATATTTCCTTTTTCACCATAGGCCTCAAAGCGCTTGAAATGTCCACTTGCATATAGTACAGAAAGAGTGTTTCAATCCTGCTCTGTGAAAGGGAATGTTCAGCTCTGTGACTTGAATGCAGATGTCACAAAGTTGTTTCTGAGAGTGCTTCTGTCTAGATTTTAGATGAGGATATTCCCGTTTCCAACGAAATCTTCACAGTTATCCAAATATCCACTTGCATATTCTACAGAAAGAGTGTTTCGAAATAGCTGTATGAAAAGAAAGGTTGAACTCTGCTAGTTGAGGACACCTATCACAAAGAAGTTTCTGAGAATGCTTCCGTCTAGATTTTATATGAAGATATTCCCGTTTCCAACGAAATCGTTAGAGCTATCCAAATATCCACATACAGATTCTATAAAAAGAGTGCTTCCAAACTGCTCTATCAAAAGAAAGTTTGAACTCTGTTAGTTGAGGACACACATCACAAAGAAGTTTCTGAGAATGCTTCTGTCTAGATTTTTTATGAAGATATTACCGTTTATAACGAAATCTTGACAGTTATCCAAATGTCCACTTGCAGATTCTACAAAAAGTGTGTTTCCAAATTGCTGTATCAAAAGAAAGGTTGAACTCTGTTAGTTGAGGACACACATCACAAAGAAGTTTCTGAGAATGCTTCTGTCTAGATTTTATATGAAGATATTCCCGTTTCCAATGAAATCTTCACAGTTATCCAAATATCCACTTGCAGATTCTACAAAAAGACTGTTTCCAAACTGCTGTATCAAAAGAAAGGTTCAACTCTGTTAGTTGAGGACACACATCCCAAATTTGTTTCTGAGAATGCTTCTGTCTAGATTTTTATATGAAGATATTCCCGTTTCCAACGAAATCATTAGAGGTATGCAGATATCCCCCTACAGATTCTGCAAAAAGACTGTTTCCAAACAGCTCTATCAAAAGAAAGTATGAACTCTGTTAGCTGAGGACACACATCACAAAGAAGTGTCTGAGAATGCTTCTGTCTAGATTTTATACGAAGGTATTCCCGTTTCCAATGAAATCTTCACAGTTATCCAAATATCCACTTGCAGATTCTAGAAAAAGAGAGTTTCCAAACTGCTCTATCAAAAGAAATGTTCAACTCTGTTAGTTGAGGACACACATATCAAATAAGTGTCTGAGAATCCTTCTGTCTCGTTTTTATGGGAAGATATTTCTGTTTTCACCCTAGGCCTGAATGCACTCGAAATGTCCACTTCCAGATTCTACAGAAAGAGTGTTTCAAACCTGGTCTATGAAAGGGAATGTTCCGCTCTGTGACTTGAATGCAGATATCACAAGGTAGTTTCTGACAGTGCTTCTGTCTAGATTTTAGATGAGGATATTGCCATTTCCAACGAAATCTTCCCAGTTATCCAAATATGCACTCGCAGATTCTTCAAAAAGTGTGTTTCCAAGCAGCCATATCAAAATAAAGGTTGAACTCTGTAAGTTGAGGACACTCATCACAAAGAGGTTGCTGAGAATGCTTCTGTCTAGATTTTATATGAAGATATTCACGTTTCCAATGAAATCTTCACAGTTCTCCAAATATCCACTTGCAGATTCTACAAAAAGGGCGTTTCCAAACTGCTGTATCAAAAGAAAGGTTGAACTCTGTTAGTTGAGGACACTCATCACCAAGTAGTTTCTGAGAATGATTCTGTCTAGATTTTATATGAAGATATTGCCGTTTCCAACGAAATCTTCACAGTTATCCAAATATGCACTTGCAGATTCTACAAAAAGAGTGTTTCCAAACTGCTGTAGCAAAAGAAAGGTTCAACTCTGTTAGTTGAAGACACACATCCCAAATTTGTTTCTGAGAATGATTGTGTGTAGATTTTATCGGAAGATATTTCCTTTTTCACCATAGGCCTGAATGCGCTTGAAATGTCCACTTCCAGATACTTTAGAAAGAGTGTTTCAAACCTGGTCTGTGAAAGGGAAAGTTCAGCACTGTGATTTGAACGCTGATATCCCAAAGTAGTTTCCGACAGTGCTTCTGTCTAGATTTTAGATGAAGTTATACCCGTTTCCAATGAAATCGTTATAGCTATCCAAATATCCACTTACAGATTCTACAAAAAGAGTGTTTCCAAACTGCTGTATCAAAAGAAAGGTTGAACTCTCTTAGTTGAGGACACACATCACAGAGAAGTTTCTGAGAATGCTTCTGTCTATATTTTATATGAAGATATTCCCGTTTCCAACAAAATCTTCACAGTTATCCAAATATCCACTTGCAGATTCTACAAAAAGTGTGTTTCCAAACTGCTATAACAAAAGAAAGGTTGAACTCTGTTAGGTGAGGACACTCATCACAAAGAAGTTTCTGAGAATGCTTCGTGTAGATTTTATATGAAGATATTTCCGTTTCCAACGAAATCGTTAGAGGTATGCAAATATCCCCGTACAGATTCTACAAAAAGAGTGTTTCCAAACTGCTCTATCAAAAGAAAGATTGAACTCTGTTAGTTGAGGACACACATCAGAAAGAAGTTTCTGAGAATGCTTCAGTCTAGATTTTATATGAAGATATTCCCGTTTCCAACGAAATCTTCACAGTTATCCAAATATCCACTTGCAGATTCTACAAAAGAGTGTTTCCAAACAGCTCTATAAAAAGAAAGTATGAACTCTGTTAGCTGAGGACACACATCACAAAGAAGTTTCTGAGAAAGCTTCTGTCTAGATTTTATATGAAGATATTCCCGTTTCCAACAAAAGGTTCACAGTTATCCAAATATCCCCTTGCAGATTCTAGAAAAAGAGTGTTTCCAAACTGCTGTATCAAAAGAAAGGTTCAACTCTGTTAGTTGAGGACACACATCTCAAGTTTGCTTCTGAGAATGCTTCTGTCTAGATTTTATGGGAAGATATTTCCTTTTTCACCATAGGCCTCAAAGCGCTTGAAATGTCCACTTGCATATAGTACAGAAAGAGTGTTTCAATCCTGCTCTGTGAAAGGGAATGTTCAGCTCTGTGACTTGAATGCAGATGTCACAAAGTTGTTTCTGAGAGTGCTTCTGTCTAGATTTTAGATGAGGATATTCCCGTTTCCAACGAAATCTTCACAGTTATCCAAATATCCACTTGCATATTCTACAGAAAGAGTGTTTCGAAATAGCTGTATGAAAAGAAAGGTTGAACTCTGCTAGTTGAGGACACCTATCACAAAGAAGTTTCTGAGAATGCTTCCGTCTAGATTTTATATGAAGATATTCCCGTTTCCAATGAAATCGTTAGAGCTATCCAAATATCCACATACAGATTCTATAAAAAGAGTGCTTCCAAACTGCTCTATCAAAAGAAAGTTTGAACTCTGTTAGTTGAGGACACACATCACAAAGAAGTTTCTGAGAATGCTTCTGTCTAGATTTTTTATGAAGATATTACCGTTTATAACGAAATCTTGACAGTTATCCAAATGTCCACTTGCAGATTCTACAAAAAGTGTGTTTCCAAATTGCTGTATCAAAAGAAAGGTTGAACTCTGTTAGTTGAGGACACACATCACAAAGAAGTTTCTGAGAATGCTTCTGTCTAGATTTTATATGAAGATATTCCCGTTTCCAATGAAATCTTCACAGTTATCCAAATATCCACTTGCAGATTCTACAAAAAGACTGTTTCCAAACTGCTGTATCAAAAGAAAGGTTCAACTCTGTTAGTTGAGGACACACATCCCAAATTTGTTTCTGAGAATGCTTCTGTCTAGATTTTTATATGAAGATATTCCCGTTTCCAACGAAATCATTAGAGGTATGCAGATATCCCCCTACAGATTCTGCAAAAAGACTGTTTCCAAACAGCTCTATCAAAAGAAAGTATGAACTCTGTTAGCTGAGGACACACATCACAAAGAAGTGTCTGAGAATGCTTCTGTCTAGATTTTATACGAAGGTATTCCCGTTTCCAATGAAATCTTCACAGTTATCCAAATATCCACTTGCAGATTCTAGAAAAAGAGAGTTTCCAAACTGCTCTATCAAAAGAAATGTTCAACTCTGTTAGTTGAGGACACACATATCAAATAAGTGTCTGAGAATCCTTCTGTCTCGTTTTTATGGGAAGATATTTCTGTTTTCACCCTAGGCCTGAATGCACTCGAAATGTCCACTTCCAGATTCTACAGAAAGAGTGTTTCAAACCTGGTCTATGAAAGGGAATGTTCCGCTCTGTGACTTGAATGCAGATATCACAAGGTAGTTTCTGACAGTGCTTCTGTCTAGATTTTAGATGAGGATATTGCCATTTCCAACGAAATCTTCCCAGTTATCCAAATATGCACTCGCAGATTCTTCAAAAAGTGTGTTTCCAAGCAGCCATATCAAAATAAAGGTTGAACTCTGTAAGTTGAGGACACTCATCACAAAGAGGTTGCTGAGAATGCTTCTGTCTAGATTTTATATGAAGATATTCACGTTTCCAATGAAATCTTCACAGTTCTCCAAATATCCACTTGCAGATTCTACAAAAAGGGCGTTTCCAAACTGCTGTATCAAAAGAAAGGTTGAACTCTGTTAGTTGAGGACACTCATCACCAAGTAGTTTCTGAGAATGATTCTGTCTAGATTTTATATGAAGATATTGCCGTTTCCAACGAAATCTTCACAGTTATCCAAATATGCACTTGCAGATTCTACAAAAAGAGTGTTTCCAAACTGCTGTAGCAAAAGAAAGGTTCAACTCTGTTAGTTGAAGACACACATCCCAAATTTGTTTCTGAGAATGATTGTGTGTAGATTTTATCGGAAGATATTTCCTTTTTCACCATAGGCCTGAATGCGCTTGAAATGTCCACTTCCAGATACTTTAGAAAGAGTGTTTCAAACCTGGTCTGTGAAAGGGAAAGTTCAGCACTGTGATTTGAACGCTGATATCCCAAAGTAGTTTCCGACAGTGCTTCTGTCTAGATTTTAGATGAAGTTATACCCGTTTCCAATGAAATCGTTATAGCTATCCAAATATCCACTTACAGATTCTACAAAAAGAGTGTTTCCAAACTGCTGTATCAAAAGAAAGGTTGAACTCTCTTAGTTGAGGACACACATCACAGAGAAGTTTCTGAGAATGCTTCTGTCTATATTTTATATGAAGATATTCCCGTTTCCAACAAAATCTTCACAGTTATCCAAATATCCACTTGCAGATTCTACAAAAAGTGTGTTTCCAAACTGCTATAACAAAAGAAAGGTTGAACTCTGTTAGGTGAGGACACTCATCACAAAGAAGTTTCTGAGAATGCTTCGTGTAGATTTTATATGAAGATATTTCCGTTTCCAACGAAATCGTTAGAGGTATGCAAATATCCCCGTACAGATTCTACAAAAAGAGTGTTTCCAAACTGCTCTATCAAAAGAAAGATTGAACTCTGTTAGTTGAGGACACACATCAGAAAGAAGTTTCTGAGAATGCTTCAGTCTAGATTTTATATGAAGATATTCCCGTTTCCAACGAAATCTTCACAGTTATCCAAATATCCACTTGCAGATTCTACAAAAGAGTGTTTCCAAACAGCTCTATAAAAAGAAAGTATGAACTCTGTTAGCTGAGGACACACATCACAAAGAAGTTTCTGAGAAAGCTTCTGTCTAGATTTTATATGAAGATATTCCCGTTTCCAACAAAAGGTTCACAGTTATCCAAATATCCCCTTGCAGATTCTAGAAAAAGAGTGTTTCCAAACTGCTGTATCAAAAGAAAGGTTCAACTCTGTTAGTTGAGGACACACATCTCAAGTTTGCTTCTGAGAATGCTTCTGTCTAGATTTTATGGGAAGATATTTCCTTTTTCACCATAGGCCTCAAAGCGCTTGAAATGTCCACTTGCATATAGTACAGAAAGAGTGTTTCAATCCTGCTCTGTGAAAGGGAATGTTCAGCTCTGTGACTTGAATGCAGATGTCACAAAGTTGTTTCTGAGAGTGCTTCTGTCTAGATTTTAGATGAAGATATTCCCGTTTCCAACGAAATCTTCACAGTTATCCAAATATCCACTTGCATATTCTACAGAAAGAGTGTTTCGAAATAGCTGTATGAAAAGAAAGGTTGAACTCTGCTAGTTGAGGACACCTATCACAAAGAAGTTTCTGAGAATGCTTCCGTCTAGATTTTATATGAAGATATTCCCGTTTCCAACGAAATCGTTAGAGCTATCCAAATATCCACATACAGATTCTATAAAAAGAGTGCTTCCAAACTGCTCTATCAAAAGAAAGTTTGAACTCTGTTAGTTGAGGACACACATCACAAAGAAGTTTCTGAGAATGCTTCTGTCTAGATTTTTTATGAAGATATTACCGTTTATAACGAAATCTTGACAGTTATCCAAATGTCCACTTGCAGATTCTACAAAAAGTGTGTTTCCAAATTGCTGTATCAAAAGAAAGGTTGAACTCTGTTAGTTGAGGACACACATCACAAAGAAGTTTCTGAGAATGCTTCTGTCTAGATTTTATATGAAGATATTCCCGTTTCCAATGAAATCTTCACAGTTATCCAAATATCCACTTGCAGATTCTACAAAAAGACTGTTTCCAAACTGCTGTATCAAAAGAAAGGTTCAACTCTGTTAGTTGAGGACACACATCCCAAATTTGTTTCTGAGAATGCTTCTGTCTAGATTTTTATATGAAGATATTCCCGTTTCCAACGAAATCATTAGAGGTATGCAGATATCCCCCTACAGATTCTGCAAAAAGACTGTTTCCAAACAGCTCTATCAAAAGAAAGTATGAACTCTGTTAGCTGAGGACACACATCACAAAGAAGTGTCTGAGAATGCTTCTGTCTAGATTTTATACGAAGGTATTCCCGTTTCCAATGAAATCTTCACAGTTATCCAAATATCCACTTGCAGATTCTACAAAAAGAGAGTTTCCAAACTGCTCTATCAAAAGAAATGTTCAACTCTGTTAGTTGAGGACACACATATCAAATAAGTGTCTGAGAATCCTTCTGTCTCGTTTTTATGGGAAGATATTTCTGTTTTCACCCTAGGCCTGAATGCACTCGAAATGTCCACTTCCAGATTCTACAGAAAGAGTGTTTCAAACCTGGTCTATGAAAGGGAATGTTCCGCTCTGTGACTTGAATGCAGATATCACAAGGTAGTTTCTGACAGTGCTTCTGTCTAGATTTTAGATGAGGATATTGCCATTTCCAACGAAATCTTCCCAGTTATCCAAATATGCACTCGCAGATTCTTCAAAAAGTGTGTTTCCAAGCAGCCATATCAAAATAAAGGTTGAACTCTGTAAGTTGAGGACACTCATCACAAAGAGGTTGCTGAGAATGCTTCTGTCTAGATTTTATATGAAGATATTCACGTTTCCAATGAAATCTTCACAGTTCTCCAAATATCCACTTGCAGATTCTACAAAAAGGGCGTTTCCAAACTGCTGTATCAAAAGAAAGGTTGAACTCTGTTAGTTGAGGACACTCATCACCAAGTAGTTTCTGAGAATGATTCTGTCTAGATTTTATATGAAGATATTGCCGTTTCCAACGAAATCTTCACAGTTATCCAAATATGCACTTGCAGATTCTACAAAAAGAGTGTTTCCAAACTGCTGTAGCAAAAGAAAGGTTCAACTCTGTTAGTTGAAGACACACATCCCAAATTTGTTTCTGAGAATGATTGTGTGTAGATTTTATCGGAAGATATTTCCTTTTTCACCATAGGCCTGAATGCGCTTGAAATGTCCACTTCCAGATACTTTAGAAAGAGTGTTTCAAACCTGGTCTGTGAAAGGGAAAGTTCAGCACTGTGATTTGAACGCTGATATCCCAAAGTAGTTTCCGACAGTGCTTCTGTCTAGATTTTAGATGAAGTTATACCCGTTTCCAATGAAATCGTTATAGCTATCCAAATATCCACTTACAGATTCTACAAAAAGAGTGTTTCCAAACTGCTGTATCAAAAGAAAGGTTGAACTCTCTTAGTTGAGGACACACATCACAGAGAAGTTTCTGAGAATGCTTCTGTCTATATTTTATATGAAGATATTCCCGTTTCCAACAAAATCTTCACAGTTATCCAAATATCCACTTGCAGATTCTACAAAAAGTGTGTTTCCAAACTGCTATAACAAAAGAAAGGTTGAACTCTGTTAGGTGAGGACACTCATCACAAAGAAGTTTCTGAGAATGCTTCGTGTAGATTTTATATGAAGATATTTCCGTTTCCAACGAAATCGTTAGAGGTATGCAAATATCCCCGTACAGATTCTACAAAAAGAGTGTTTCCAAACTGCTCTATCAAAAGAAAGATTGAACTCTGTTAGTTGAGGACACACATCAGAAAGAAGTTTCTGAGAATGCTTCAGTCTAGATTTTATATGAAGATATTCCCGTTTCCAACGAAATCTTCACAGTTATCCAAATATCCACTTGCAGATTCTACAAAAGAGTGTTTCCAAACAGCTCTATAAAAAGAAAGTATGAACTCTGTTAGCTGAGGACACACATCACAAAGAAGTTTCTGAGAAAGCTTCTGTCTAGATTTTATATGAAGATATTCCCGTTTCCAACAAAAGGTTCACAGTTATCCAAATATCCCCTTGCAGATTCTAGAAAAAGAGTGTTTCCAAACTGCTGTATCAAAAGAAAGGTTCAACTCTGTTAGTTGAGGACACACATCTCAAGTTTGCTTCTGAGAATGCTTCTGTCTAGATTTTATGGGAAGATATTTCCTTTTTCACCATAGGCCTCAAAGCGCTTGAAATGTCCACTTGCATATAGTACAGAAAGAGTGTTTCAATCCTGCTCTGTGAAAGGGAATGTTCAGCTCTGTGACTTGAATGCAGATGTCACAAAGTTGTTTCTGAGAGTGCTTCTGTCTAGATTTTAGATGAAGATATTCCCGTTTCCAACGAAATCTTCACAGTTATCCAAATATCCACTTGCATATTCTACAGAAAGAGTGTTTCGAAATAGCTGTATGAAAAGAAAGGTTGAACTCTGCTAGTTGAGGACACCTATCACAAAGAAGTTTCTGAGAATGCTTCCGTCTAGATTTTATATGAAGATATTCCCGTTTCCAACGAAATCGTTAGAGCTATCCAAATATCCACATACAGATTCTATAAAAAGAGTGCTTCCAAACTGCTCTATCAAAAGAAAGTTTGAACTCTGTTAGTTGAGGACACACATCACAAAGAAGTTTCTGAGAATGCTTCTGTCTAGATTTTTTATGAAGATATTACCGTTTATAACGAAATCTTGACAGTTATCCAAATGTCCACTTGCAGATTCTACAAAAAGTGTGTTTCCAAATTGCTGTATCAAAAGAAAGGTTGAACTCTGTTAGTTGAGGACACACATCACAAAGAAGTTTCTGAGAATGCTTCTGTCTAGATTTTATATGAAGATATTCCCGTTTCCAATGAAATCTTCACAGTTATCCAAATATCCACTTGCAGATTCTACAAAAAGACTGTTTCCAAACTGCTGTATCAAAAGAAAGGTTCAACTCTGTTAGTTGAGGACACACATCCCAAATTTGTTTCTGAGAATGCTTCTGTCTAGATTTTTATATGAAGATATTCCCGTTTCCAACGAAATCATTAGAGGTATGCAGATATCCCCCTACAGATTCTGCAAAAAGACTGTTTCCAAACAGCTCTATCAAAAGAAAGTATGAACTCTGTTAGCTGAGGACACACATCACAAAGAAGTGTCTGAGAATGCTTCTGTCTAGATTTTATACGAAGGTATTCCCGTTTCCAATGAAATCTTCACAGTTATCCAAATATCCACTTGCAGATTCTACAAAAAGAGAGTTTCCAAACTGCTCTATCAAAAGAAATGTTCAACTCTGTTAGTTGAGGACACACATATCAAATAAGTGTCTGAGAATCCTTCTGTCTCGTTTTTATGGGAAGATATTTCTGTTTTCACCCTAGGCCTGAATGCACTCGAAATGTCCACTTCCAGATTCTACAGAAAGAGTGTTTCAAACCTGGTCTATGAAAGGGAATGTTCCGCTCTGTGACTTGAATGCAGATATCACAAGGTAGTTTCTGACAGTGCTTCTGTCTAGATTTTAGATGAGGATATTGCCATTTCCAACGAAATCTTCCCAGTTATCCAAATATGCACTCGCAGATTCTTCAAAAAGTGTGTTTCCAAGCAGCCATATCAAAATAAAGGTTGAACTCTGTAAGTTGAGGACACTCATCACAAAGAGGTTGCTGAGAATGCTTCTGTCTAGATTTTATATGAAGATATTCACGTTTCCAATGAAATCTTCACAGTTCTCCAAATATCCACTTGCAGATTCTACAAAAAGGGCGTTTCCAAACTGCTGTATCAAAAGAAAGGTTGAACTCTGTTAGTTGAGGACACTCATCACCAAGTAGTTTCTGAGAATGATTCTGTCTAGATTTTATATGAAGATATTGCCGTTTCCAACGAAATCTTCACAGTTATCCAAATATGCACTTGCAGATTCTACAAAAAGAGTGTTTCCAAACTGCTGTAGCAAAAGAAAGGTTCAACTCTGTTAGTTGAAGACACACATCCCAAATTTGTTTCTGAGAATGATTGTGTGTAGATTTTATCGGAAGATATTTCCTTTTTCACCATAGGCCTGAATGCGCTTGAAATGTCCACTTCCAGATACTTTAGAAAGAGTGTTTCAAACCTGGTCTGTGAAAGGGAAAGTTCAGCACTGTGATTTGAACGCTGATATCCCAAAGTAGTTTCCGACAGTGCTTCTGTCTAGATTTTAGATGAAGTTATACCCGTTTCCAATGAAATCGTTATAGCTATCCAAATATCCACTTACAGATTCTACAAAAAGAGTGTTTCCAAACTGCTGTATCAAAAGAAAGGTTGAACTCTCTTAGTTGAGGACACACATCACAGAGAAGTTTCTGAGAATGCTTCTGTCTATATTTTATATGAAGATATTCCCGTTTCCAACAAAATCTTCACAGTTATCCAAATATCCACCTGCAGATTCTACAAAAAGTGTGTTTCCAAACTGCTATAACAAAAGAAAGGTTGAACTCTGTTAGGTGAGGACACTCATCACAAAGAAGTTTCTGAGAATGCTTCGTGTAGATTTTATATGAAGATATTTCCGTTTCCAACGAAATCGTTAGAGGTATGCAAATATCCCCGTACAGATTCTACAAAAAGAGTGTTTCCAAACTGCTCTATCAAAAGAAAGATTGAACTCTGTTAGTTGAGGACACACATCAGAAAGAAGTTTCTGAGAATGCTTCAGTCTAGATTTTATATGAAGATATTCCCGTTTCCAACGAAATCTTCACAGTTATCCAAATATCCACTTGCAGATTCTACAAAAGAGTGTTTCCAAACAGCTCTATAAAAAGAAAGTATGAACTCTGTTAGCTGAGGACACACATCACAAAGAAGTTTCTGAGAATGCTTCTGTCTAGATTTTATATGAAGATATTCCCGTTTCCAACAAAAGGTTCACAGTTATCCAAATATCCCCTTGCAGATTCTAGAAAAAGAGTGTTTCCAAACTGCTGTATCAAAAGAAAGGTTCAACTCTGTTAGTTGAGGACACACATCTCAAGTTTGCTTCTGAGAATGCTTCTGTCTAGATTTTATGGGAAGATATTTCCTTTTTCACCATAGGCCTCAAAGCGCTTGAAATGTCCACTTGCATATAGTACAGAAAGAGTGTTTCAATCCTGCTCTGTGAAAGGGAATGTTCAGCTCTGTGACTTGAATGCAGATGTCACAAAGTTGTTTCTGAGAGTGCTTCTGTCTAGATTTTAGATGAGGATATTCCCGTTTCCAACGAAATCTTCACAGTTATCCAAATATCCACTTGCATATTCTACAGAAAGAGTGTTTCGAAATAGCTGTATGAAAAGAAAGGTTGAACTCTGCTAGTTGAGGACACCTATCACAAAGAAGTTTCTGAGAATGCTTCCGTCTAGATTTTATATGAAGATATTGCCGTTTCCAACGAAATCTTCACAGTTATCCAAATATGCACTTGCAGATTCTACAAAAAGAGTGTTTCCAAACTGCTGTAGCAAAAGAAAGGTTCAACTCTGTTAGTTGAAGACACACATCCCAAATTTGTTTCTGAGAATGATTGTGTGTAGATTTTATCGGAAGATATTTCCTTTTTCACCATAGGCCTGAATGCGCTTGAAATGTCCACTTCCAGATACTTTAGAAAGAGTGTTTCAAACCTGGTCTGTGAAAGGGAAAGTTCAGCACTGTGATTTGAACGCTGATATCCCAAAGTAGTTTCCGACAGTGCTTCTGTCTAGATTTTAGATGAAGTTATACCCGTTTCCAATGAAATCGTTATAGCTATCCAAATATCCACTTACAGATTCTACAAAAAGAGTGTTTCCAAACTGCTGTATCAAAAGAAAGGTTGAACTCTCTTAGTTGAGGACACACATCACAGAGAAGTTTCTGAGAATGCTTCTGTCTATATTTTATATGAAGATATTCCCGTTTCCAACAAAATCTTCACAGTTATCCAAATATCCACCTGCAGATTCTACAAAAAGTGTGTTTCCAAACTGCTATAACAAAAGAAAGGTTGAACTCTGTTAGGTGAGGACACTCATCACAAAGAAGTTTCTGAGAATGCTTCGTGTAGATTTTATATGAAGATATTTCCGTTTCCAACGAAATCGTTAGAGGTATGCAAATATCCCCGTACAGATTCTACAAAAAGAGTGTTTCCAAACTGCTCTATCAAAAGAAAGATTGAACTCTGTTAGTTGAGGACACACATCAGAAAGAAGTTTCTGAGAATGCTTCAGTCTAGATTTTATATGAAGATATTCCCGTTTCCAACGAAATCTTCACAGTTATCCAAATATCCACTTGCAGATTCTACAAAAGAGTGTTTCCAAACAGCTCTATAAAAAGAAAGTATGAACTCTGTTAGCTGAGGACACACATCACAAAGAAGTTTCTGAGAATGCTTCTGTCTAGATTTTATATGAAGATATTCCCGTTTCCAACAAAAGGTTCACAGTTATCCAAATATCCCCTTGCAGATTCTAGAAAAAGAGTGTTTCCAAACTGCTGTATCAAAAGAAAGGTTCAACTCTGTTAGTTGAGGACACACATCTCAAGTTTGCTTCTGAGAATGCTTCTGTCTAGATTTTATGGGAAGATATTTCCTTTTTCACCATAGGCCTCAAAGCGCTTGAAATGTCCACTTGCATATAGTACAGAAAGAGTGTTTCAATCCTGCTCTGTGAAAGGGAATGTTCAGCTCTGTGACTTGAATGCAGATGTCACAAAGTTGTTTCTGAGAGTGCTTCTGTCTAGATTTTAGATGAGGATATTCCCGTTTCCAACGAAATCTTCACAGTTATCCAAATATCCACTTGCATATTCTACAGAAAGAGTGTTTCGAAATAGCTGTATGAAAAGAAAGGTTGAACTCTGCTAGTTGAGGACACCTATCACAAAGAAGTTTCTGAGAATGCTTCCGTCTAGATTTTATATGAAGATATTCCCGTTTCCAACGAAATCGTTAGAGCTATCCAAATATCCACATACAGATTCTATAAAAAGAGTGCTTCCAAACTGCTCTATCAAAAGAAAGTTTGAACTCTGTTAGTTGAGGACACACATCAGAAAGAAGTTTCTGAGAATGCTTCTGTCTAGATTTTTTATGAAGATATTACCGTTTATAACGAAATCTTGACAGTTATCCAAATGTCCACTTGCAGATTCTACAAAAAGTGTGTTTCCAAATTGCTGTATCAAAAGAAAGGTTGAACTCTGTTAGTTGAGGACACACATCACAAAGAAGTTTCTGAGAATGCTTCTGTCTAGATTTTATATGAAGATATTCCCGTTTCCAATGAAATCTTCACAGTTATCCAAATATCCACTTGCAGATTCTACAAAAAGACTGTTTCCAAACTGCTGTATCAAAAGAAAGGTTCAACTCTGTTAGTTGAGGACACACATCCCAAATTTGTTTCTGAGAATGCTTCTGTCTAGATTTTTATATGAAGATATTCCCGTTTCCAACGAAATCATTAGAGGTATGCAGATATCCCCCTACAGATTCTGCAAAAAGACTGTTTCCAAACAGCTCTATCAAAAGAAAGTATGAACTCTGTTAGCTGAGGACACACATCACAAAGAAGTGTCTGAGAATGCTTCTGTCTAGATTTTATACGAAGGTATTCCCGTTTCCAATGAAATCTTCACAGTTATCCAAATATCCACTTGCAGATTCTACAAAAAGAGAGTTTCCAAACTGCTCTATCAAAAGAAATGTTCAACTCTGTTAGTTGAGGACACACATATCAAATAAGTGTCTGAGAATCCTTCTGTCTCGTTTTTATGGGAAGATATTTCTGTTTTCACCCTAGGCCTGAATGCACTCGAAATGTCCACTTCCAGATTCTACAGAAAGAGTGTTTCAAACCTGGTCTATGAAAGGGAATGTTCCGCTCTGTGACTTGAATGCAGATATCACAAGGTAGTTTCTGACAGTGCTTCTGTCTAGATTTTAGATGAGGATATTGCCATTTCCAACGAAATCTTCCCAGTTATCCAAATATGCACTCGCAGATTCTTCAAAAAGTGTGTTTCCAAGCAGCCATATCAAAATAAAGGTTGAACTCTGTAAGTTGAGGACACTCATCACAAAGAGGTTGCTGAGAATGCTTCTGTCTAGATTTTATATGAAGATATTCACGTTTCCAATGAAATCTTCACAGTTCTCCAAATATCCACTTGCAGATTCTACAAAAAGGGCGTTTCCAAACTGCTGTATCAAAAGAAAGGTTGAACTCTGTTAGTTGAGGACACTCATCACCAAGTAGTTTCTGAGAATGATTCTGTCTAGATTTTATATGAAGATATTGCCGTTTCCAACGAAATCTTCACAGTTATCCAAATATGCACTTGCAGATTCTACAAAAAGAGTGTTTCCAAACTGCTGTAGCAAAAGAAAGGTTCAACTCTGTTAGTTGAAGACACACATCCCAAATTTGTTTCTGAGAATGATTGTGTGTAGATTTTATCGGAAGATATTTCCTTTTTCACCATAGGCCTGAATGCGCTTGAAATGTCCACTTCCAGATACTTTAGAAAGAGTGTTTCAAACCTGGTCTGTGAAAGGGAAAGTTCAGCACTGTGATTTGAACGCTGATATCCCAAAGTAGTTTCCGACAGTGCTTCTGTCTAGATTTTAGATGAAGTTATACCCGTTTCCAATGAAATCGTTACAGCTATCCAAATATCCACTTACAGATTCTACAAAAAGAGTGTTTCCAAACTGCTGTATCAAAAGAAAGGTTGAACTCTCTTAGTTGAGGACACACATCACAGAGAAGTTTCTGAGAATGCTTCTGTCTATATTTTATATGAAGATATTCCCGTTTCCAACAAAATCTTCACAGTTATCCAAATATCCACCTGCAGATTCTACAAAAAGTGTGTTTCCAAACTGCTATAACAAAAGAAAGGTTGAACTCTGTTAGGTGAGGACACTCATCACAAAGAAGTTTCTGAGAATGCTTCGTGTAGATTTTATATGAAGATATTTCCGTTTCCAACGAAATCGTTAGAGGTATGCAAATATCCCCGTACAGATTCTACAAAAAGAGTGTTTCCAAACTGCTCTATCAAAAGAAAGATTGAACTCTGTTAGTTGAGGACACACATCAGAAAGAAGTTTCTGAGAATGCTTCAGTCTAGATTTTATATGAAGATATTCCCGTTTCCAACGAAATCTTCACAGTTATCCAAATATCCACTTGCAGATTCTACAAAAGAGTGTTTCCAAACAGCTCTATAAAAAGAAAGTATGAACTCTGTTAGCTGAGGACACACATCACAAAGAAGTTTCTGAGAATGCTTCTGTCTAGATTTTATATGAAGATATTCCCGTTTCCAACAAAAGGTTCACAGTTATCCAAATATCCCCTTGCAGATTCTAGAAAAAGAGTGTTTCCAAACTGCTGTATCAAAAGAAAGGTTCAACTCTGTTAGTTGAGGACACACATCTCAAGTTTGCTTCTGAGAATGCTTCTGTCTAGATTTTATGGGAAGATATTTCCTTTTTCACCATAGGCCTCAAAGCGCTTGAAATGTCCACTTGCATATAGTACAGAAAGAGTGTTTCAATCCTGCTCTGTGAAAGGGAATGTTCAGCTCTGTGACTTGAATGCAGATGTCACAAAGTTGTTTCTGAGAGTGCTTCTGTCTAGATTTTAGATGAGGATATTCCCGTTTCCAACGAAATCTTCACAGTTATCCAAATATCCACTTGCATATTCTACAGAAAGAGTGTTTCGAAATAGCTGTATGAAAAGAAAGGTTGAACTCTGCTAGTTGAGGACACCTATCACAAAGAAGTTTCTGAGAATGCTTCCGTCTAGATTTTATATGAAGATATTCCCGTTTCCAACGAAATCGTTAGAGCTATCCAAATATCCACATACAGATTCTATAAAAAGAGTGCTTCCAAACTGCTCTATCAAAAGAAAGTTTGAACTCTGTTAGTTGAGGACACACATCACAAAGAAGTTTCTGAGAATGCTTCTGTCTAGATTTTTTATGAAGATATTACCGTTTATAACGAAATCTTGACAGTTATCCAAATGTCCACTTGCAGATTCTACAAAAAGTGTGTTTCCAAATTGCTGTATCAAAAGAAAGGTTGAACTCTGTTAGTTGAGGACACACATCACAAAGAAGTTTCTGAGAATGCTTCTGTCTAGATTTTATATGAAGATATTCCCGTTTCCAATGAAATCTTCACAGTTATCCAAATATCCACTTGCAGATTCTACAAAAAGACTGTTTCCAAACTGCTGTATCAAAAGAAAGGTTCAACTCTGTTAGTTGAGGACACACATCCCAAATTTGTTTCTGAGAATGCTTCTGTCTAGATTTTTATATGAAGATATTCCCGTTTCCAACGAAATCATTAGAGGTATGCAGATATCCCCCTACAGATTCTGCAAAAAGACTGTTTCCAAACAGCTCTATCAAAAGAAAGTATGAACTCTGTTAGCTGAGGACACACATCACAAAGAAGTGTCTGAGAATGCTTCTGTCTAGATTTTATACGAAGGTATTCCCGTTTCCAATGAAATCTTCACAGTTATCCAAATATCCACTTGCAGATTCTACAAAAAGAGAGTTTCCAAACTGCTCTATCAAAAGAAATGTTCAACTCTGTTAGTTGAGGACACACATATCAAATAAGTGTCTGAGAATCCTTCTGTCTCGTTTTTATGGGAAGATATTTCTGTTTTCACCCTAGGCCTGAATGCACTCGAAATGTCCACTTCCAGATTCTACAGAAAGAGTGTTTCAAACCTGGTCTATGAAAGGGAATGTTCCGCTCTGTGACTTGAATGCAGATATCACAAGGTAGTTTCTGACAGTGCTTCTGTCTAGATTTTAGATGAGGATATTGCCATTTCCAACGAAATCTTCCCAGTTATCCAAATATGCACTCGCAGATTCTTCAAAAAGTGTGTTTCCAAGCAGCCATATCAAAATAAAGGTTGAACTCTGTAAGTTGAGGACACTCATCACAAAGAGGTTGCTGAGAATGCTTCTGTCTAGATTTTATATGAAGATATTCACGTTTCCAATGAAATCTTCACAGTTCTCCAAATATCCACTTGCAGATTCTACAAAAAGGGCGTTTCCAAACTGCTGTATCAAAAGAAAGGTTGAACTCTGTTAGTTGAGGACACTCATCACCAAGTAGTTTCTGAGAATGATTCTGTCTAGATTTTATATGAAGATATTGCCGTTTCCAACGAAATCTTCACAGTTATCCAAATATGCACTTGCAGATTCTACAAAAAGAGTGTTTCCAAACTGCTGTAGCAAAAGAAAGGTTCAACTCTGTTAGTTGAAGACACACATCCCAAATTTGTTTCTGAGAATGATTGTGTGTAGATTTTATCGGAAGATATTTCCTTTTTCACCATAGGCCTGAATGCGCTTGAAATGTCCACTTCCAGATACTTTAGAAAGAGTGTTTCAAACCTGGTCTGTGAAAGGGAAAGTTCAGCACTGTGATTTGAACGCTGATATCCCAAAGTAGTTTCCGACAGTGCTTCTGTCTAGATTTTAGATGAAGTTATACCCGTTTCCAATGAAATCGTTACAGCTATCCAAATATCCACTTACAGATTCTACAAAAAGAGTGTTTCCAAACTGCTGTATCAAAAGAAAGGTTGAACTCTCTTAGTTGAGGACACACATCACAGAGAAGTTTCTGAGAATGCTTCTGTCTATATTTTATATGAAGATATTCCCGTTTCCAACAAAATCTTCACAGTTATCCAAATATCCACCTGCAGATTCTACAAAAAGTGTGTTTCCAAACTGCTATAACAAAAGAAAGGTTGAACTCTGTTAGGTGAGGACACTCATCACAAAGAAGTTTCTGAGAATGCTTCGTGTAGATTTTATATGAAGATATTTCCGTTTCCAACGAAATCGTTAGAGGTATGCAAATATCCCCGTACAGATTCTACAAAAAGAGTGTTTCCAAACTGCTCTATCAAAAGAAAGATTGAACTCTGTTAGTTGAGGACACACATCAGAAAGAAGTTTCTGAGAATGCTTCAGTCTAGATTTTATATGAAGATATTCCCGTTTCCAACGAAATCTTCACAGTTATCCAAATATCCACTTGCAGATTCTACAAAAGAGTGTTTCCAAACAGCTCTATAAAAAGAAAGTATGAACTCTGTTAGCTGAGGACACACATCACAAAGAAGTTTCTGAGAATGCTTCTGTCTAGATTTTATATGAAGATATTCCCGTTTCCAACAAAAGGTTCACAGTTATCCAAATATCCCCTTGCAGATTCTAGAAAAAGAGTGTTTCCAAACTGCTGTATCAAAAGAAAGGTTCAACTCTGTTAGTTGAGGACACACATCTCAAGTTTGCTTCTGAGAATGCTTCTGTCTAGATTTTATGGGAAGATATTTCCTTTTTCACCATAGGCCTCAAAGCGCTTGAAATGTCCACTTGCATATAGTACAGAAAGAGTGTTTCAATCCTGCTCTGTGAAAGGGAATGTTCAGCTCTGTGACTTGAATGCAGATGTCACAAAGTTGTTTCTGAGAGTGCTTCTGTCTAGATTTTAGATGAGGATATTCCCGTTTCCAACGAAATCTTCACAGTTATCCAAATATCCACTTGCATATTCTACAGAAAGAGTGTTTCGAAATAGCTGTATGAAAAGAAAGGTTGAACTCTGCTAGTTGAGGACACCTATCACAAAGAAGTTTCTGAGAATGCTTCCGTCTAGATTTTATATGAAGATATTCCCGTTTCCAACGAAATCGTTAGAGCTATCCAAATATCCACATACAGATTCTATAAAAAGAGTGCTTCCAAACTGCTCTATCAAAAGAAAGTTTGAACTCTGTTAGTTGAGGACACACATCACAAAGAAGTTTCTGAGAATGCTTCTGTCTAGATTTTTTATGAAGATATTACCGTTTATAACGAAATCTTGACAGTTATCCAAATGTCCACTTGCAGATTCTACAAAAAGTGTGTTTCCAAATTGCTGTATCAAAAGAAAGGTTGAACTCTGTTAGTTGAGGACACACATCACAAAGAAGTTTCTGAGAATGCTTCTGTCTAGATTTTATATGAAGATATTCCCGTTTCCAATGAAATCTTCACAGTTATCCAAATATCCACTTGCAGATTCTACAAAAAGACTGTTTCCAAACTGCTGTATCAAAAGAAAGGTTCAACTCTGTTAGTTGAGGACACACATCCCAAATTTGTTTCTGAGAATGCTTCTGTCTAGATTTTTATATGAAGATATTCCCGTTTCCAACGAAATCATTAGAGGTATGCAGATATCCCCCTACAGATTCTGCAAAAAGACTGTTTCCAAACAGCTCTATCAAAAGAAAGTATGAACTCTGTTAGCTGAGGACACACATCACAAAGAAGTGTCTGAGAATGCTTCTGTCTAGATTTTATACGAAGGTATTCCCGTTTCCAATGAAATCTTCACAGTTATCCAAATATCCACTTGCAGATTCTACAAAAAGAGAGTTTCCAAACTGCTCTATCAAAAGAAATGTTCAACTCTGTTAGTTGAGGACACACATATCAAATAAGTGTCTGAGAATCCTTCTGTCTCGTTTTTATGGGAAGATATTTCTGTTTTCACCCTAGGCCTGAATGCACTCGAAATGTCCACTTCCAGATTCTACAGAAAGAGTGTTTCAAACCTGGTCTATGAAAGGGAATGTTCCGCTCTGTGACTTGAATGCAGATATCACAAGGTAGTTTCTGACAGTGCTTCTGTCTAGATTTTAGATGAGGATATTGCCATTTCCAACGAAATCTTCCCAGTTATCCAAATATGCACTCGCAGATTCTTCAAAAAGTGTGTTTCCAAGCAGCCATATCAAAATAAAGGTTGAACTCTGTAAGTTGAGGACACTCATCACAAAGAGGTTGCTGAGAATGCTTCTGTCTAGATTTTATATGAAGATATTCACGTTTCCAATGAAATCTTCACAGTTCTCCAAATATCCACTTGCAGATTCTACAAAAAGGGCGTTTCCAAACTGCTGTATCAAAAGAAAGGTTGAACTCTGTTAGTTGAGGACACTCATCACCAAGTAGTTTCTGAGAATGATTCTGTCTAGATTTTATATGAAGATATTGCCGTTTCCAACGAAATCTTCACAGTTATCCAAATATGCACTTGCAGATTCTACAAAAAGAGTGTTTCCAAACTGCTGTAGCAAAAGAAAGGTTCAACTCTGTTAGTTGAAGACACACATCCCAAATTTGTTTCTGAGAATGATTGTGTGTAGATTTTATCGGAAGATATTTCCTTTTTCACCATAGGCCTGAATGCGCTTGAAATGTCCACTTCCAGATACTTTAGAAAGAGTGTTTCAAACCTGGTCTGTGAAAGGGAAAGTTCAGCACTGTGATTTGAACGCTGATATCCCAAAGTAGTTTCCGACAGTGCTTCTGTCTAGATTTTAGATGAAGTTATACCCGTTTCCAATGAAATCGTTACAGCTATCCAAATATCCACTTACAGATTCTACAAAAAGAGTGTTTCCAAACTGCTGTATCAAAAGAAAGGTTGAACTCTCTTAGTTGAGGACACACATCACAGAGAAGTTTCTGAGAATGCTTCTGTCTATATTTTATATGAAGATATTCCCGTTTCCAACAAAATCTTCACAGTTATCCAAATATCCACCTGCAGATTCTACAAAAAGTGTGTTTCCAAACTGCTATAACAAAAGAAAGGTTGAACTCTGTTAGGTGAGGACACTCATCACAAAGAAGTTTCTGAGAATGCTTCGTGTAGATTTTATATGAAGATATTTCCGTTTCCAACGAAATCGTTAGAGGTATGCAAATATCCCCGTACAGATTCTACAAAAAGAGTGTTTCCAAACTGCTCTATCAAAAGAAAGATTGAACTCTGTTAGTTGAGGACACACATCAGAAAGAAGTTTCTGAGAATGCTTCAGTCTAGATTTTATATGAAGATATTCCCGTTTCCAACGAAATCTTCACAGTTATCCAAATATCCACTTGCAGATTCTACAAAAGAGTGTTTCCAAACAGCTCTATAAAAAGAAAGTATGAACTCTGTTAGCTGAGGACACACATCACAAAGAAGTTTCTGAGAATGCTTCTGTCTAGATTTTATATGAAGATATTCCCGTTTCCAACAAAAGGTTCACAGTTATCCAAATATCCCCTTGCAGATTCTAGAAAAAGAGTGTTTCCAAACTGCTGTATCAAAAGAAAGGTTCAACTCTGTTAGTTGAGGACACACATCTCAAGTTTGCTTCTGAGAATGCTTCTGTCTAGATTTTATGGGAAGATATTTCCTTTTTCACCATAGGCCTCAAAGCGCTTGAAATGTCCACTTGCATATAGTACAGAAAGAGTGTTTCAATCCTGCTCTGTGAAAGGGAATGTTCAGCTCTGTGACTTGAATGCAGATGTCACAAAGTTGTTTCTGAGAGTGCTTCTGTCTAGATTTTAGATGAGGATATTCCCGTTTCCAACGAAATCTTCACAGTTATCCAAATATCCACTTGCATATTCTACAGAAAGAGTGTTTCGAAATAGCTGTATGAAAAGAAAGGTTGAACTCTGCTAGTTGAGGACACCTATCACAAAGAAGTTTCTGAGAATGCTTCCGTCTAGATTTTATATGAAGATATTCCCGTTTCCAACGAAATCGTTAGAGCTATCCAAATATCCACATACAGATTCTATAAAAAGAGTGCTTCCAAACTGCTCTATCAAAAGAAAGTTTGAACTCTGTTAGTTGAGGACACACATCACAAAGAAGTTTCTGAGAATGCTTCTGTCTAGATTTTTTATGAAGATATTACCGTTTATAACGAAATCTTGACAGTTATCCAAATGTCCACTTGCAGATTCTACAAAAAGTGTGTTTCCAAATTGCTGTATCAAAAGAAAGGTTGAACTCTGTTAGTTGAGGACACACATCACAAAGAAGTTTCTGAGAATGCTTCTGTCTAGATTTTATATGAAGATATTCCCGTTTCCAATGAAATCTTCACAGTTATCCAAATATCCACTTGCAGATTCTACAAAAAGACTGTTTCCAAACTGCTGTATCAAAAGAAAGGTTCAACTCTGTTAGTTGAGGACACACATCCCAAATTTGTTTCTGAGAATGCTTCTGTCTAGATTTTTATATGAAGATATTCCCGTTTCCAACGAAATCATTAGAGGTATGCAGATATCCCCCTACAGATTCTGCAAAAAGACTGTTTCCAAACAGCTCTATCAAAAGAAAGTATGAACTCTGTTAGCTGAGGACACACATCACAAAGAAGTGTCTGAGAATGCTTCTGTCTAGATTTTATACGAAGGTATTCCCGTTTCCAATGAAATCTTCACAGTTATCCAAATATCCACTTGCAGATTCTACAAAAAGAGAGTTTCCAAACTGCTCTATCAAAAGAAATGTTCAACTCTGTTAGTTGAGGACACACATATCAAATAAGTGTCTGAGAATCCTTCTGTCTCGTTTTTATGGGAAGATATTTCTGTTTTCACCCTAGGCCTGAATGCACTCGAAATGTCCACTTCCAGATTCTACAGAAAGAGTGTTTCAAACCTGGTCTATGAAAGGGAATGTTCCGCTCTGTGACTTGAATGCAGATATCACAAGGTAGTTTCTGACAGTGCTTCTGTCTAGATTTTAGATGAGGATATTGCCATTTCCAACGAAATCTTCCCAGTTATCCAAATATGCACTCGCAGATTCTTCAAAAAGTGTGTTTCCAAGCAGCCATATCAAAATAAAGGTTGAACTCTGTAAGTTGAGGACACTCATCACAAAGAGGTTGCTGAGAATGCTTCTGTCTAGATTTTATATGAAGATATTCACGTTTCCAATGAAATCTTCACAGTTCTCCAAATATCCACTTGCAGATTCTACAAAAAGGGCGTTTCCAAACTGCTGTATCAAAAGAAAGGTTGAACTCTGTTAGTTGAGGACACTCATCACCAAGTAGTTTCTGAGAATGATTCTGTCTAGATTTTATATGAAGATATTGCCGTTTCCAACGAAATCTTCACAGTTATCCAAATATGCACTTGCAGATTCTACAAAAAGAGTGTTTCCAAACTGCTGTAGCAAAAGAAAGGTTCAACTCTGTTAGTTGAAGACACACATCCCAAATTTGTTTCTGAGAATGATTGTGTGTAGATTTTATCGGAAGATATTTCCTTTTTCACCATAGGCCTGAATGCGCTTGAAATGTCCACTTCCAGATACTTTAGAAAGAGTGTTTCAAACCTGGTCTGTGAAAGGGAAAGTTCAGCACTGTGATTTGAACGCTGATATCCCAAAGTAGTTTCCGACAGTGCTTCTGTCTAGATTTTAGATGAAGTTATACCCGTTTCCAATGAAATCGTTATAGCTATCCAAATATCCACTTACAGATTCTACAAAAAGAGTGTTTCCAAACTGCTGTATCAAAAGAAAGGTTGAACTCTCTTAGTTGAGGACACACATCACAGAGAAGTTTCTGAGAATGCTTCTGTCTATATTTTATATGAAGATATTCCCGTTTCCAACAAAATCTTCACAGTTATCCAAATATCCACCTGCAGATTCTACAAAAAGTGTGTTTCCAAACTGCTATAACAAAAGAAAGGTTGAACTCTGTTAGGTGAGGACACTCATCACAAAGAAGTTTCTGAGAATGCTTCGTGTAGATTTTATATGAAGATATTTCCGTTTCCAACGAAATCGTTAGAGGTATGCAAATATCCCCGTACAGATTCTACAAAAAGAGTGTTTCCAAACTGCTCTATCAAAAGAAAGATTGAACTCTGTTAGTTGAGGACACACATCAGAAAGAAGTTTCTGAGAATGCTTCAGTCTAGATTTTATATGAAGATATTCCCGTTTCCAACGAAATCTTCACAGTTATCCAAATATCCACTTGCAGATTCTACAAAAGAGTGTTTCCAAACAGCTCTATAAAAAGAAAGTATGAACTCTGTTAGCTGAGGACACACATCACAAAGAAGTTTCTGAGAAAGCTTCTGTCTAGATTTTATATGAAGATATTCCCGTTTCCAACAAAAGGTTCACAGTTATCCAAATATCCCCTTGCAGATTCTAGAAAAAGAGTGTTTCCAAACTGCTGTATCAAAAGAAAGGTTCAACTCTGTTAGTTGAGGACACACATCTCAAGTTTGCTTCTGAGAATGCTTCTGTCTAGATTTTATGGGAAGATATTTCCTTTTTCACCATAGGCCTCAAAGCGCTTGAAATGTCCACTTGCATATAGTACAGAAAGAGTGTTTCAATCCTGCTCTGTGAAAGGGAATGTTCAGCTCTGTGACTTGAATGCAGATGTCACAAAGTTGTTTCTGAGAGTGCTTCTGTCTAGATTTTAGATGAGGATATTCCCGTTTCCAACGAAATCTTCACAGTTATCCAAATATCCACTTGCATATTCTACAGAAAGAGTGTTTCGAAATAGCTGTATGAAAAGAAAGGTTGAACTCTGCTAGTTGAGGACACCTATCACAAAGAAGTTTCTGAGAATGCTTCCGTCTAGATTTTATATGAAGATATTCCCGTTTCCAACGAAATCGTTAGAGCTATCCAAATATCCACATACAGATTCTATAAAAAGAGTGCTTCCAAACTGCTCTATCAAAAGAAAGTTTGAACTCTGTTAGTTGAGGACACACATCACAAAGAAGTTTCTGAGAATGCTTCTGTCTAGATTTTTTATGAAGATATTACCGTTTATAACGAAATCTTGACAGTTATCCAAATGTCCACTTGCAGATTCTACAAAAAGTGTGTTTCCAAATTGCTGTATCAAAAGAAAGGTTGAACTCTGTTAGTTGAGGACACACATCACAAAGAAGTTTCTGAGAATGCTTCTGTCTAGATTTTATATGAAGATATTCCCGTTTCCAATGAAATCTTCACAGTTATCCAAATATCCACTTGCAGATTCTACAAAAAGACTGTTTCCAAACTGCTGTATCAAAAGAAAGGTTCAACTCTGTTAGTTGAGGACACACATCCCAAATTTGTTTCTGAGAATGCTTCTGTCTAGATTTTTATATGAAGATATTCCCGTTTCCAACGAAATCATTAGAGGTATGCAGATATCCCCCTACAGATTCTGCAAAAAGACTGTTTCCAAACAGCTCTATCAAAAGAAAGTATGAACTCTGTTAGCTGAGGACACACATCACAAAGAAGTGTCTGAGAATGCTTCTGTCTAGATTTTATACGAAGGTATTCCCGTTTCCAATGAAATCTTCACAGTTATCCAAATATCCACTTGCAGATTCTACAAAAAGAGAGTTTCCAAACTGCTCTATCAAAAGAAATGTTCAACTCTGTTAGTTGAGGACACACATATCAAATAAGTGTCTGAGAATCCTTCTGTCTCGTTTTTATGGGAAGATATTTCTGTTTTCACCCTAGGCCTGAATGCACTCGAAATGTCCACTTCCAGATTCTACAGAAAGAGTGTTTCAAACCTGGTCTATGAAAGGGAATGTTCCGCTCTGTGACTTGAATGCAGATATCACAAGGTAGTTTCTGACAGTGCTTCTGTCTAGATTTTAGATGAGGATATTGCCATTTCCAACGAAATCTTCCCAGTTATCCAAATATGCACTCGCAGATTCTTCAAAAAGTGTGTTTCCAAGCAGCCATATCAAAATAAAGGTTGAACTCTGTAAGTTGAGGACACTCATCACAAAGAGGTTGCTGAGAATGCTTCTGTCTAGATTTTATATGAAGATATTCACGTTTCCAATGAAATCTTCACAGTTCTCCAAATATCCACTTGCAGATTCTACAAAAAGGGCGTTTCCAAACTGCTGTATCAAAAGAAAGGTTGAACTCTGTTAGTTGAGGACACTCATCACCAAGTAGTTTCTGAGAATGATTCTGTCTAGATTTTATATGAAGATATTGCCGTTTCCAACGAAATCTTCACAGTTATCCAAATATGCACTTGCAGATTCTACAAAAAGAGTGTTTCCAAACTGCTGTAGCAAAAGAAAGGTTCAACTCTGTTAGTTGAAGACACACATCCCAAATTTGTTTCTGAGAATGATTGTGTGTAGATTTTATCGGAAGATATTTCCTTTTTCACCATAGGCCTGAATGCGCTTGAAATGTCCACTTCCAGATACTTTAGAAAGAGTGTTTCAAACCTGGTCTGTGAAAGGGAAAGTTCAGCACTGTGATTTGAACGCTGATATCCCAAAGTAGTTTCCGACAGTGCTTCTGTCTAGATTTTAGATGAAGTTATACCCGTTTCCAATGAAATCGTTATAGCTATCCAAATATCCACTTACAGATTCTACAAAAAGAGTGTTTCCAAACTGCTGTATCAAAAGAAAGGTTGAACTCTCTTAGTTGAGGACACACATCACAGAGAAGTTTCTGAGAATGCTTCTGTCTATATTTTATATGAAGATATTCCCGTTTCCAACAAAATCTTCACAGTTATCCAAATATCCACCTGCAGATTCTACAAAAAGTGTGTTTCCAAACTGCTATAACAAAAGAAAGGTTGAACTCTGTTAGGTGAGGACACTCATCACAAAGAAGTTTCTGAGAATGCTTCGTGTAGATTTTATATGAAGATATTTCCGTTTCCAACGAAATCGTTAGAGGTATGCAAATATCCCCGTACAGATTCTACAAAAAGAGTGTTTCCAAACTGCTCTATCAAAAGAAAGATTGAACTCTGTTAGTTGAGGACACACATCAGAAAGAAGTTTCTGAGAATGCTTCAGTCTAGATTTTATATGAAGATATTCCCGTTTCCAACGAAATCTTCACAGTTATCCAAATATCCACTTGCAGATTCTACAAAAGAGTGTTTCCAAACAGCTCTATAAAAAGAAAGTATGAACTCTGTTAGCTGAGGACACACATCACAAAGAAGTTTCTGAGAAAGCTTCTGTCTAGATTTTATATGAAGATATTCCCGTTTCCAACAAAAGGTTCACAGTTATCCAAATATCCCCTTGCAGATTCTAGAAAAAGAGTGTTTCCAAACTGCTGTATCAAAAGAAAGGTTCAACTCTGTTAGTTGAGGACACACATCTCAAGTTTGCTTCTGAGAATGCTTGTGTCTAGATTTTATGGGAAGATATTTCCTTTTTCACCATAGGCCTCAAAGCGCTTGAAATGTCCACTTGCATATAGTACAGAAAGAGTGTTTCAATCCTGCTCTGTGAAAGGGAATGTTCAGCTCTGTGACTTGAATGCAGATGTCACAAAGTTGTTTCTGAGAGTGCTTCTGTCTAGATTTTAGATGAAGATATTCCCGTTTCCAACAAAATCTTCACAGTTATCCAAATATCCACTTGCATATTCTACAGAAAGAGTGTTTCGAAATAGCTGTATGAAAAGAAAGGTTGAACTCTGCTAGTTGAGGACACCTATCACAAAGAAGTTTCTGAGAATGCTTCCGTCTAGATTTTATATGAAGATATTCCCGTTTCCAACGAAATCGTTAGAGCTATCCAAATATCCACATACAGATTCTATAAAAAGAGTGCTTCCAAACTGCTCTATCAAAAGAAAGTTTGAACTCTGTTAGTTGAGGACACACATCACAAAGAAGTTTCTGAGAATGCTTCTGTCTAGATTTTTTATGAAGATATTACCGTTTATAACGAAATCTTGACAGTTATCCAAATGTCCACTTGCAGATTCTACAAAAAGTGTGTTTCCAAATTGCTGTATCAAAAGAAAGGTTGAACTCTGTTAGTTGAGGACACACATCACAAAGAAGTTTCTGAGAATGCTTCTGTCTAGATTTTATATGAAGATATTCCCGTTTCCAATGAAATCTTCACAGTTATCCAAATATCCACTTGCAGATTCTACAAAAAGACTGTTTCCAAACTGCTGTATCAAAAGAAAGGTTCAACTCTGTTAGTTGAGGACACACATCCCAAATTTGTTTCTGAGAATGCTTCTGTCTAGATTTTTATATGAAGATATTCCCGTTTCCAACGAAATCATTAGAGGTATGCAGATATCCCCCTACAGATTCTGCAAAAAGACTGTTTCCAAACAGCTCTATCAAAAGAAAGTATGAACTCTGTTAGCTGAGGACACACATCACAAAGAAGTGTCTGAGAATGCTTCTGTCTAGATTTTATACGAAGGTATTCCCGTTTCCAATGAAATCTTCACAGTTATCCAAATATCCACTTGCAGATTCTACAAAAAGAGAGTTTCCAAACTGCTCTATCAAAAGAAATGTTCAACTCTGTTAGTTGAGGACACACATATCAAATAAGTGTCTGAGAATCCTTCTGTCTCGTTTTTATGGGAAGATATTTCTGTTTTCACCCTAGGCCTGAATGCACTCGAAATGTCCACTTCCAGATTCTACAGAAAGAGTGTTTCAAACCTGGTCTATGAAAGGGAATGTTCCGCTCTGTGACTTGAATGCAGATATCACAAGGTAGTTTCTGACAGTGCTTCTGTCTAGATTTTAGATGAGGATATTGCCATTTCCAACGAAATCTTCCCAGTTATCCAAATATGCACTCGCAGATTCTTCAAAAAGTGTGTTTCCAAGCAGCCATATCAAAATAAAGGTTGAACTCTGTAAGTTGAGGACACTCATCACAAAGAGGTTGCTGAGAATGCTTCTGTCTAGATTTTATATGAAGATATTCACGTTTCCAATGAAATCTTCACAGTTCTCCAAATATCCACTTGCAGATTCTACAAAAAGGGCGTTTCCAAACTGCTGTATCAAAAGAAAGGTTGAACTCTGTTAGTTGAGGACACTCATCACCAAGTAGTTTCTGAGAATGATTCTGTCTAGATTTTATATGAAGATATTGCCGTTTCCAACGAAATCTTCACAGTTATCCAAATATGCACTTGCAGATTCTACAAAAAGAGTGTTTCCAAACTGCTGTAGCAAAAGAAAGGTTCAACTCTGTTAGTTGAAGACACACATCCCAAATTTGTTTCTGAGAATGATTGTGTGTAGATTTTATCGGAAGATATTTCCTTTTTCACCATAGGCCTGAATGCGCTTGAAATGTCCACTTCCAGATACTTTAGAAAGAGTGTTTCAAACCTGGTCTGTGAAAGGGAAAGTTCAGCACTGTGATTTGAACGCTGATATCCCAAAGTAGTTTCCGACAGTGCTTCTGTCTAGATTTTAGATGAAGTTATACCCGTTTCCAATGAAATCGTTATAGCTATCCAAATATCCACTTACAGATTCTACAAAAAGAGTGTTTCCAAACTGCTGTATCAAAAGAAAGGTTGAACTCTCTTAGTTGAGGACACACATCACAGAGAAGTTTCTGAGAATGCTTCTGTCTATATTTTATATGAAGATATTCCCGTTTCCAACAAAATCTTCACAGTTATCCAAATATCCACCTGCAGATTCTACAAAAAGTGTGTTTCCAAACTGCTATAACAAAAGAAAGGTTGAACTCTGTTAGGTGAGGACACTCATCACAAAGAAGTTTCTGAGAATGCTTCGTGTAGATTTTATATGAAGATATTTCCGTTTCCAACGAAATCGTTAGAGGTATGCAAATATCCCCGTACAGATTCTACAAAAAGAGTGTTTCCAAACTGCTCTATCAAAAGAAAGATTGAACTCTGTTAGTTGAGGACACACATCAGAAAGAAGTTTCTGAGAATGCTTCAGTCTAGATTTTATATGAAGATATTCCCGTTTCCAACGAAATCTTCACAGTTATCCAAATATCCACTTGCAGATTCTACAAAAGAGTGTTTCCAAACAGCTCTATAAAAAGAAAGTATGAACTCTGTTAGCTGAGGACACACATCACAAAGAAGTTTCTGAGAATGCTTCTGTCTAGATTTTATATGAAGATATTCCCGTTTCCAACAAAAGGTTCACAGTTATCCAAATATCCCCTTGCAGATTCTAGAAAAAGAGTGTTTCCAAACTGCTGTATCAAAAGAAAGGTTCAACTCTGTTAGTTGAGGACACACATCTCAAGTTTGCTTCTGAGAATGCTTCTGTCTAGATTTTATGGGAAGATATTTCCTTTTTCACCATAGGCCTCAAAGCGCTTGAAATGTCCACTTGCATATAGTACAGAAAGAGTGTTTCAATCCTGCTCTGTGAAAGGGAATGTTCAGCTCTGTGACTTGAATGCAGATGTCACAAAGTTGTTTCTGAGAGTGCTTCTGTCTAGATTTTAGATGAGGATATTCCCGTTTCCAACGAAATCTTCACAGTTATCCAAATATCCACTTGCATATTCTACAGAAAGAGTGTTTCGAAATAGCTGTATGAAAAGAAAGGTTGAACTCTGCTAGTTGAGGACACCTATCACAAAGAAGTTTCTGAGAATGCTTCCGTCTAGATTTTATATGAAGATATTCCCGTTTCCAACGAAATCGTTAGAGCTATCCAAATATCCACATACAGATTCTATAAAAAGAGTGCTTCCAAACTGCTCTATCAAAAGAAAGTTTGAACTCTGTTAGTTGAGGACACACATCACAAAGAAGTTTCTGAGAATGCTTCTGTCTAGATTTTTTATGAAGATATTACCGTTTATAACGAAATCTTGACAGTTATCCAAATGTCCACTTGCAGATTCTACAAAAAGTGTGTTTCCAAATTGCTGTATCAAAAGAAAGGTTGAACTCTGTTAGTTGAGGACACACATCACAAAGAAGTTTCTGAGAATGCTTCTGTCTAGATTTTATATGAAGATATTCCCGTTTCCAATGAAATCTTCACAGTTATCCAAATATCCACTTGCAGATTCTACAAAAAGACTGTTTCCAAACTGCTGTATCAAAAGAAAGGTTCAACTCTGTTAGTTGAGGACACACATCCCAAATTTGTTTCTGAGAATGCTTCTGTCTAGATTTTTATATGAAGATATTCCCGTTTCCAACGAAATCATTAGAGGTATGCAGATATCCCCCTACAGATTCTGCAAAAAGACTGTTTCCAAACAGCTCTATCAAAAGAAAGTATGAACTCTGTTAGCTGAGGACACACATCACAAAGAAGTGTCTGAGAATGCTTCTGTCTAGATTTTATACGAAGGTATTCCCGTTTCCAATGAAATCTTCACAGTTATCCAAATATCCACTTGCAGATTCTACAAAAAGAGAGTTTCCAAACTGCTCTATCAAAAGAAATGTTCAACTCTGTTAGTTGAGGACACACATATCAAATAAGTGTCTGAGAATCCTTCTGTCTCGTTTTTATGGGAAGATATTTCTGTTTTCACCCTAGGCCTGAATGCACTCGAAATGTCCACTTCCAGATTCTACAGAAAGAGTGTTTCAAACCTGGTCTATGAAAGGGAATGTTCCGCTCTGTGACTTGAATGCAGATATCACAAGGTAGTTTCTGACAGTGCTTCTGTCTAGATTTTAGATGAGGATATTGCCATTTCCAACGAAATCTTCCCAGTTATCCAAATATGCACTCGCAGATTCTTCAAAAAGTGTGTTTCCAAGCAGCCATATCAAAATAAAGGTTGAACTCTGTAAGTTGAGGACACTCATCACAAAGAGGTTGCTGAGAATGCTTCTGTCTAGATTTTATATGAAGATATTCACGTTTCCAATGAAATCTTCACAGTTCTCCAAATATCCACTTGCAGATTCTACAAAAAGGGCGTTTCCAAACTGCTGTATCAAAAGAAAGGTTGAACTCTGTTAGTTGAGGACACTCATCACCAAGTAGTTTCTGAGAATGATTCTGTCTAGATTTTATATGAAGATATTGCCGTTTCCAACGAAATCTTCACAGTTATCCAAATATGCACTTGCAGATTCTACAAAAAGAGTGTTTCCAAACTGCTGTAGCAAAAGAAAGGTTCAACTCTGTTAGTTGAAGACACACATCCCAAATTTGTTTCTGAGAATGATTGTGTGTAGATTTTATCGGAAGATATTTCCTTTTTCACCATAGGCCTGAATGCGCTTGAAATGTCCACTTCCAGATACTTTAGAAAGAGTGTTTCAAACCTGGTCTGTGAAAGGGAAAGTTCAGCACTGTGATTTGAACGCTGATATCCCAAAGTAGTTTCCGACAGTGCTTCTGTCTAGATTTTAGATGAAGTTATACCCGTTTCCAATGAAATCGTTACAGCTATCCAAATATCCACTTACAGATTCTACAAAAAGAGTGTTTCCAAACTGCTGTATCAAAAGAAAGGTTGAACTCTCTTAGTTGAGGACACACATCACAGAGAAGTTTCTGAGAATGCTTCTGTCTATATTTTATATGAAGATATTCCCGTTTCCAACAAAATCTTCACAGTTATCCAAATATCCACCTGCAGATTCTACAAAAAGTGTGTTTCCAAACTGCTATAACAAAAGAAAGGTTGAACTCTGTTAGGTGAGGACACTCATCACAAAGAAGTTTCTGAGAATGCTTCGTGTAGATTTTATATGAAGATATTTCCGTTTCCAACGAAATCGTTAGAGGTATGCAAATATCCCCGTACAGATTCTACAAAAAGAGTGTTTCCAAACTGCTCTATCAAAAGAAAGATTGAACTCTGTTAGTTGAGGACACACATCAGAAAGAAGTTTCTGAGAATGCTTCAGTCTAGATTTTATATGAAGATATTCCCGTTTCCAACGAAATCTTCACAGTTATCCAAATATCCACTTGCAGATTCTACAAAAGAGTGTTTCCAAACAGCTCTATAAAAAGAAAGTATGAACTCTGTTAGCTGAGGACACACATCACAAAGAAGTTTCTGAGAATGCTTCTGTCTAGATTTTATATGAAGATATTCCCGTTTCCAACAAAAGGTTCACAGTTATCCAAATATCCCCTTGCAGATTCTAGAAAAAGAGTGTTTCCAAACTGCTGTATCAAAAGAAAGGTTCAACTCTGTTAGTTGAGGACACACATCTCAAGTTTGCTTCTGAGAATGCTTCTGTCTAGATTTTATGGGAAGATATTTCCTTTTTCACCATAGGCCTCAAAGCGCTTGAAATGTCCACTTGCATATAGTACAGAAAGAGTGTTTCAATCCTGCTCTGTGAAAGGGAATGTTCAGCTCTGTGACTTGAATGCAGATGTCACAAAGTTGTTTCTGAGAGTGCTTCTGTCTAGATTTTAGATGAGGATATTCCCGTTTCCAACGAAATCTTCACAGTTATCCAAATATCCACTTGCATATTCTACAGAAAGAGTGTTTCGAAATAGCTGTATGAAAAGAAAGGTTGAACTCTGCTAGTTGAGGACACCTATCACAAAGAAGTTTCTGAGAATGCTTCCGTCTAGATTTTATATGAAGATATTCCCGTTTCCAACGAAATCGTTAGAGCTATCCAAATATCCACATACAGATTCTATAAAAAGAGTGCTTCCAAACTGCTCTATCAAAAGAAAGTTTGAACTCTGTTAGTTGAGGACACACATCACAAAGAAGTTTCTGAGAATGCTTCTGTCTAGATTTTTTATGAAGATATTACCGTTTATAACGAAATCTTGACAGTTATCCAAATGTCCACTTGCAGATTCTACAAAAAGTGTGTTTCCAAATTGCTGTATCAAAAGAAAGGTTGAACTCTGTTAGTTGAGGACACACATCACAAAGAAGTTTCTGAGAATGCTTCTGTCTAGATTTTATATGAAGATATTCCCGTTTCCAATGAAATCTTCACAGTTATCCAAATATCCACTTGCAGATTCTACAAAAAGACTGTTTCCAAACTGCTGTATCAAAAGAAAGGTTCAACTCTGTTAGTTGAGGACACACATCCCAAATTTGTTTCTGAGAATGCTTCTGTCTAGATTTTTATATGAAGATATTCCCGTTTCCAACGAAATCATTAGAGGTATGCAGATATCCCCCTACAGATTCTGCAAAAAGACTGTTTCCAAACAGCTCTATCAAAAGAAAGTATGAACTCTGTTAGCTGAGGACACACATCACAAAGAAGTGTCTGAGAATGCTTCTGTCTAGATTTTATACGAAGGTATTCCCGTTTCCAATGAAATCTTCACAGTTATCCAAATATCCACTTGCAGATTCTACAAAAAGAGAGTTTCCAAACTGCTCTATCAAAAGAAATGTTCAACTCTGTTAGTTGAGGACACACATATCAAATAAGTGTCTGAGAATCCTTCTGTCTCGTTTTTATGGGAAGATATTTCTGTTTTCACCCTAGGCCTGAATGCACTCGAAATGTCCACTTCCAGATTCTACAGAAAGAGTGTTTCAAACCTGGTCTATGAAAGGGAATGTTCCGCTCTGTGACTTGAATGCAGATATCACAAGGTAGTTTCTGACAGTGCTTCTGTCTAGATTTTAGATGAGGATATTGCCATTTCCAACGAAATCTTCCCAGTTATCCAAATATGCACTCGCAGATTCTTCAAAAAGTGTGTTTCCAAGCAGCCATATCAAAATAAAGGTTGAACTCTGTAAGTTGAGGACACTCATCACAAAGAGGTTGCTGAGAATGCTTCTGTCTAGATTTTATATGAAGATATTCACGTTTCCAATGAAATCTTCACAGTTCTCCAAATATCCACTTGCAGATTCTACAAAAAGGGCGTTTCCAAACTGCTGTATCAAAAGAAAGGTTGAACTCTGTTAGTTGAGGACACTCATCACCAAGTAGTTTCTGAGAATGATTCTGTCTAGATTTTATATGAAGATATTGCCGTTTCCAACGAAATCTTCACAGTTATCCAAATATGCACTTGCAGATTCTACAAAAAGAGTGTTTCCAAACTGCTGTAGCAAAAGAAAGGTTCAACTCTGTTAGTTGAAGACACACATCCCAAATTTGTTTCTGAGAATGATTGTGTGTAGATTTTATCGGAAGATATTTCCTTTTTCACCATAGGCCTGAATGCGCTTGAAATGTCCACTTCCAGATACTTTAGAAAGAGTGTTTCAAACCTGGTCTGTGAAAGGGAAAGTTCAGCACTGTGATTTGAACGCTGATATCCCAAAGTAGTTTCCGACAGTGCTTCTGTCTAGATTTTAGATGAAGTTATACCCGTTTCCAATGAAATCGTTACAGCTATCCAAATATCCACTTACAGATTCTACAAAAAGAGTGTTTCCAAACTGCTGTATCAAAAGAAAGGTTGAACTCTCTTAGTTGAGGACACACATCACAGAGAAGTTTCTGAGAATGCTTCTGTCTATATTTTATATGAAGATATTCCCGTTTCCAACAAAATCTTCACAGTTATCCAAATATCCACCTGCAGATTCTACAAAAAGTGTGTTTCCAAACTGCTATAACAAAAGAAAGGTTGAACTCTGTTAGGTGAGGACACTCATCACAAAGAAGTTTCTGAGAATGCTTCGTGTAGATTTTATATGAAGATATTTCCGTTTCCAACGAAATCGTTAGAGGTATGCAAATATCCCCGTACAGATTCTACAAAAAGAGTGTTTCCAAACTGCTCTATCAAAAGAAAGATTGAACTCTGTTAGTTGAGGACACACATCAGAAAGAAGTTTCTGAGAATGCTTCAGTCTAGATTTTATATGAAGATATTCCCGTTTCCAACGAAATCTTCACAGTTATCCAAATATCCACTTGCAGATTCTACAAAAGAGTGTTTCCAAACAGCTCTATAAAAAGAAAGTATGAACTCTGTTAGCTGAGGACACACATCACAAAGAAGTTTCTGAGAATGCTTCTGTCTAGATTTTATATGAAGATATTCCCGTTTCCAACAAAAGGTTCACAGTTATCCAAATATCCCCTTGCAGATTCTAGAAAAAGAGTGTTTCCAAACTGCTGTATCAAAAGAAAGGTTCAACTCTGTTAGTTGAGGACACACATCTCAAGTTTGCTTCTGAGAATGCTTCTGTCTAGATTTTATGGGAAGATATTTCCTTTTTCACCATAGGCCTCAAAGCGCTTGAAATGTCCACTTGCATATAGTACAGAAAGAGTGTTTCAATCCTGCTCTGTGAAAGGGAATGTTCAGCTCTGTGACTTGAATGCAGATGTCACAAAGTTGTTTCTGAGAGTGCTTCTGTCTAGATTTTAGATGAGGATATTCCCGTTTCCAACGAAATCTTCACAGTTATCCAAATATCCACTTGCATATTCTACAGAAAGAGTGTTTCGAAATAGCTGTATGAAAAGAAAGGTTGAACTCTGCTAGTTGAGGACACCTATCACAAAGAAGTTTCTGAGAATGCTTCCGTCTAGATTTTATATGAAGATATTCCCGTTTCCAACGAAATCGTTAGAGCTATCCAAATATCCACATACAGATTCTATAAAAAGAGTGCTTCCAAACTGCTCTATCAAAAGAAAGTTTGAACTCTGTTAGTTGAGGACACACATCACAAAGAAGTTTCTGAGAATGCTTCTGTCTAGATTTTTTATGAAGATATTACCGTTTATAACGAAATCTTGACAGTTATCCAAATGTCCACTTGCAGATTCTACAAAAAGTGTGTTTCCAAATTGCTGTATCAAAAGAAAGGTTGAACTCTGTTAGTTGAGGACACACATCACAAAGAAGTTTCTGAGAATGCTTCTGTCTAGATTTTATATGAAGATATTCCCGTTTCCAATGAAATCTTCACAGTTATCCAAATATCCACTTGCAGATTCTACAAAAAGACTGTTTCCAAACTGCTGTATCAAAAGAAAGGTTCAACTCTGTTAGTTGAGGACACACATCCCAAATTTGTTTCTGAGAATGCTTCTGTCTAGATTTTTATATGAAGATATTCCCGTTTCCAACGAAATCATTAGAGGTATGCAGATATCCCCCTACAGATTCTGCAAAAAGACTGTTTCCAAACAGCTCTATCAAAAGAAAGTATGAACTCTGTTAGCTGAGGACACACATCACAAAGAAGTGTCTGAGAATGCTTCTGTCTAGATTTTATACGAAGGTATTCCCGTTTCCAATGAAATCTTCACAGTTATCCAAATATCCACTTGCAGATTCTACAAAAAGAGAGTTTCCAAACTGCTCTATCAAAAGAAATGTTCAACTCTGTTAGTTGAGGACACACATATCAAATAAGTGTCTGAGAATCCTTCTGTCTCGTTTTTATGGGAAGATATTTCTGTTTTCACCCTAGGCCTGAATGCACTCGAAATGTCCACTTCCAGATTCTACAGAAAGAGTGTTTCAAACCTGGTCTATGAAAGGGAATGTTCCGCTCTGTGACTTGAATGCAGATATCACAAGGTAGTTTCTGACAGTGCTTCTGTCTAGATTTTAGATGAGGATATTGCCATTTCCAACGAAATCTTCCCAGTTATCCAAATATGCACTCGCAGATTCTTCAAAAAGTGTGTTTCCAAGCAGCCATATCAAAATAAAGGTTGAACTCTGTAAGTTGAGGACACTCATCACAAAGAGGTTGCTGAGAATGCTTCTGTCTAGATTTTATATGAAGATATTCACGTTTCCAATGAAATCTTCACAGTTCTCCAAATATCCACTTGCAGATTCTACAAAAAGGGCGTTTCCAAACTGCTGTATCAAAAGAAAGGTTGAACTCTGTTAGTTGAGGACACTCATCACCAAGTAGTTTCTGAGAATGATTCTGTCTAGATTTTATATGAAGATATTGCCGTTTCCAACGAAATCTTCACAGTTATCCAAATATGCACTTGCAGATTCTACAAAAAGAGTGTTTCCAAACTGCTGTAGCAAAAGAAAGGTTCAACTCTGTTAGTTGAAGACACACATCCCAAATTTGTTTCTGAGAATGATTGTGTGTAGATTTTATCGGAAGATATTTCCTTTTTCACCATAGGCCTGAATGCGCTTGAAATGTCCACTTCCAGATACTTTAGAAAGAGTGTTTCAAACCTGGTCTGTGAAAGGGAAAGTTCAGCACTGTGATTTGAACGCTGATATCCCAAAGTAGTTTCCGACAGTGCTTCTGTCTAGATTTTAGATGAAGTTATACCCGTTTCCAATGAAATCGTTACAGCTATCCAAATATCCACTTACAGATTCTACAAAAAGAGTGTTTCCAAACTGCTGTATCAAAAGAAAGGTTGAACTCTCTTAGTTGAGGACACACATCACAGAGAAGTTTCTGAGAATGCTTCTGTCTATATTTTATATGAAGATATTCCCGTTTCCAACAAAATCTTCACAGTTATCCAAATATCCACCTGCAGATTCTACAAAAAGTGTGTTTCCAAACTGCTATAACAAAAGAAAGGTTGAACTCTGTTAGGTGAGGACACTCATCACAAAGAAGTTTCTGAGAATGCTTCGTGTAGATTTTATATGAAGATATTTCCGTTTCCAACGAAATCGTTAGAGGTATGCAAATATCCCCGTACAGATTCTACAAAAAGAGTGTTTCCAAACTGCTCTATCAAAAGAAAGATTGAACTCTGTTAGTTGAGGACACACATCAGAAAGAAGTTTCTGAGAATGCTTCAGTCTAGATTTTATATGAAGATATTCCCGTTTCCAACGAAATCTTCACAGTTATCCAAATATCCACTTGCAGATTCTACAAAAGAGTGTTTCCAAACAGCTCTATAAAAAGAAAGTATGAACTCTGTTAGCTGAGGACACACATCACAAAGAAGTTTCTGAGAATGCTTCTGTCTAGATTTTATATGAAGATATTCCCGTTTCCAACAAAAGGTTCACAGTTATCCAAATATCCCCTTGCAGATTCTAGAAAAAGAGTGTTTCCAAACTGCTGTATCAAAAGAAAGGTTCAACTCTGTTAGTTGAGGACACACATCTCAAGTTTGCTTCTGAGAATGCTTCTGTCTAGATTTTATGGGAAGATATTTCCTTTTTCACCATAGGCCTCAAAGCGCTTGAAATGTCCACTTGCATATAGTACAGAAAGAGTGTTTCAATCCTGCTCTGTGAAAGGGAATGTTCAGCTCTGTGACTTGAATGCAGATGTCACAAAGTTGTTTCTGAGAGTGCTTCTGTCTAGATTTTAGATGAGGATATTCCCGTTTCCAACGAAATCTTCACAGTTATCCAAATATCCACTTGCATATTCTACAGAAAGAGTGTTTCGAAATAGCTGTATGAAAAGAAAGGTTGAACTCTGCTAGTTGAGGACACCTATCACAAAGAAGTTTCTGAGAATGCTTCCGTCTAGATTTTATATGAAGATATTCCCGTTTCCAACGAAATCGTTAGAGCTATCCAAATATCCACATACAGATTCTATAAAAAGAGTGCTTCCAAACTGCTCTATCAAAAGAAAGTTTGAACTCTGTTAGTTGAGGACACACATCACAAAGAAGTTTCTGAGAATGCTTCTGTCTAGATTTTTTATGAAGATATTACCGTTTATAACGAAATCTTGACAGTTATCCAAATGTCCACTTGCAGATTCTACAAAAAGTGTGTTTCCAAATTGCTGTATCAAAAGAAAGGTTGAACTCTGTTAGTTGAGGACACACATCACAAAGAAGTTTCTGAGAATGCTTCTGTCTAGATTTTATATGAAGATATTCCCGTTTCCAATGAAATCTTCACAGTTATCCAAATATCCACTTGCAGATTCTACAAAAAGACTGTTTCCAAACTGCTGTATCAAAAGAAAGGTTCAACTCTGTTAGTTGAGGACACACATCCCAAATTTGTTTCTGAGAATGCTTCTGTCTAGATTTTTATATGAAGATATTCCCGTTTCCAACGAAATCATTAGAGGTATGCAGATATCCCCCTACAGATTCTGCAAAAAGACTGTTTCCAAACAGCTCTATCAAAAGAAAGTATGAACTCTGTTAGCTGAGGACACACATCACAAAGAAGTGTCTGAGAATGCTTCTGTCTAGATTTTATACGAAGGTATTCCCGTTTCCAATGAAATCTTCACAGTTATCCAAATATCCACTTGCAGATTCTACAAAAAGAGAGTTTCCAAACTGCTCTATCAAAAGAAATGTTCAACTCTGTTAGTTGAGGACACACATATCAAATAAGTGTCTGAGAATCCTTCTGTCTCGTTTTTATGGGAAGATATTTCTGTTTTCACCCTAGGCCTGAATGCACTCGAAATGTCCACTTCCAGATTCTACAGAAAGAGTGTTTCAAACCTGGTCTATGAAAGGGAATGTTCCGCTCTGTGACTTGAATGCAGATATCACAAGGTAGTTTCTGACAGTGCTTCTGTCTAGATTTTAGATGAGGATATTGCCATTTCCAACGAAATCTTCCCAGTTATCCAAATATGCACTCGCAGATTCTTCAAAAAGTGTGTTTCCAAGCAGCCATATCAAAATAAAGGTTGAACTCTGTAAGTTGAGGACACTCATCACAAAGAGGTTGCTGAGAATGCTTCTGTCTAGATTTTATATGAAGATATTCACGTTTCCAATGAAATCTTCACAGTTCTCCAAATATCCACTTGCAGATTCTACAAAAAGGGCGTTTCCAAACTGCTGTATCAAAAGAAAGGTTGAACTCTGTTAGTTGAGGACACTCATCACCAAGTAGTTTCTGAGAATGATTCTGTCTAGATTTTATATGAAGATATTGCCGTTTCCAACGAAATCTTCACAGTTATCCAAATATGCACTTGCAGATTCTACAAAAAGAGTGTTTCCAAACTGCTGTAGCAAAAGAAAGGTTCAACTCTGTTAGTTGAAGACACACATCCCAAATTTGTTTCTGAGAATGATTGTGTGTAGATTTTATCGGAAGATATTTCCTTTTTCACCATAGGCCTGAATGCGCTTGAAATGTCCACTTCCAGATACTTTAGAAAGAGTGTTTCAAACCTGGTCTGTGAAAGGGAAAGTTCAGCACTGTGATTTGAACGCTGATATCCCAAAGTAGTTTCCGACAGTGCTTCTGTCTAGATTTTAGATGAAGTTATACCCGTTTCCAATGAAATCGTTATAGCTATCCAAATATCCACTTACAGATTCTACAAAAAGAGTGTTTCCAAACTGCTGTATCAAAAGAAAGGTTGAACTCTCTTAGTTGAGGACACACATCACAGAGAAGTTTCTGAGAATGCTTCTGTCTATATTTTATATGAAGATATTCCCGTTTCCAACAAAATCTTCACAGTTATCCAAATATCCACCTGCAGATTCTACAAAAAGTGTGTTTCCAAACTGCTATAACAAAAGAAAGGTTGAACTCTGTTAGGTGAGGACACTCATCACAAAGAAGTTTCTGAGAATGCTTCGTGTAGATTTTATATGAAGATATTTCCGTTTCCAACGAAATCGTTAGAGGTATGCAAATATCCCCGTACAGATTCTACAAAAAGAGTGTTTCCAAACTGCTCTATCAAAAGAAAGATTGAACTCTGTTAGTTGAGGACACACATCAGAAAGAAGTTTCTGAGAATGCTTCAGTCTAGATTTTATATGAAGATATTCCCGTTTCCAACGAAATCTTCACAGTTATCCAAATATCCACTTGCAGATTCTACAAAAGAGTGTTTCCAAACAGCTCTATAAAAAGAAAGTATGAACTCTGTTAGCTGAGGACACACATCACAAAGAAGTTTCTGAGAAAGCTTCTGTCTAGATTTTATATGAAGATATTCCCGTTTCCAACAAAAGGTTCACAGTTATCCAAATATCCCCTTGCAGATTCTAGAAAAAGAGTGTTTCCAAACTGCTGTATCAAAAGAAAGGTTCAACTCTGTTAGTTGAGGACACACATCTCAAGTTTGCTTCTGAGAATGCTTCTGTCTAGATTTTATGGGAAGATATTTCCTTTTTCACCATAGGCCTCAAAGCGCTTGAAATGTCCACTTGCATATAGTACAGAAAGAGTGTTTCAATCCTGCTCTGTGAAAGGGAATGTTCAGCTCTGTGACTTGAATGCAGATGTCACAAAGTTGTTTCTGAGAGTGCTTCTGTCTAGATTTTAGATGAGGATATTCCCGTTTCCAACGAAATCTTCACAGTTATCCAAATATCCACTTGCATATTCTACAGAAAGAGTGTTTCGAAATAGCTGTATGAAAAGAAAGGTTGAACTCTGCTAGTTGAGGACACCTATCACAAAGAAGTTTCTGAGAATGCTTCCGTCTAGATTTTATATGAAGATATTCCCGTTTCCAACGAAATCGTTAGAGCTATCCAAATATCCACATACAGATTCTATAAAAAGAGTGCTTCCAAACTGCTCTATCAAAAGAAAGTTTGAACTCTGTTAGTTGAGGACACACATCACAAAGAAGTTTCTGAGAATGCTTCTGTCTAGATTTTTTATGAAGATATTACCGTTTATAACGAAATCTTGACAGTTATCCAAATGTCCACTTGCAGATTCTACAAAAAGTGTGTTTCCAAATTGCTGTATCAAAAGAAAGGTTGAACTCTGTTAGTTGAGGACACACATCACAAAGAAGTTTCTGAGAATGCTTCTGTCTAGATTTTATATGAAGATATTCCCGTTTCCAATGAAATCTTCACAGTTATCCAAATATCCACTTGCAGATTCTACAAAAAGACTGTTTCCAAACTGCTGTATCAAAAGAAAGGTTCAACTCTGTTAGTTGAGGACACACATCCCAAATTTGTTTCTGAGAATGCTTCTGTCTAGATTTTTATATGAAGATATTCCCGTTTCCAACGAAATCATTAGAGGTATGCAGATATCCCCCTACAGATTCTGCAAAAAGACTGTTTCCAAACAGCTCTATCAAAAGAAAGTATGAACTCTGTTAGCTGAGGACACACATCACAAAGAAGTGTCTGAGAATGCTTCTGTCTAGATTTTATACGAAGGTATTCCCGTTTCCAATGAAATCTTCACAGTTATCCAAATATCCACTTGCAGATTCTACAAAAAGAGAGTTTCCAAACTGCTCTATCAAAAGAAATGTTCAACTCTGTTAGTTGAGGACACACATATCAAATAAGTGTCTGAGAATCCTTCTGTCTCGTTTTTATGGGAAGATATTTCTGTTTTCACCCTAGGCCTGAATGCACTCGAAATGTCCACTTCCAGATTCTACAGAAAGAGTGTTTCAAACCTGGTCTATGAAAGGGAATGTTCCGCTCTGTGACTTGAATGCAGATATCACAAGGTAGTTTCTGACAGTGCTTCTGTCTAGATTTTAGATGAGGATATTGCCATTTCCAACGAAATCTTCCCAGTTATCCAAATATGCACTCGCAGATTCTTCAAAAAGTGTGTTTCCAAGCAGCCATATCAAAATAAAGGTTGAACTCTGTAAGTTGAGGACACTCATCACAAAGAGGTTGCTGAGAATGCTTCTGTCTAGATTTTATATGAAGATATTCACGTTTCCAATGAAATCTTCACAGTTCTCCAAATATCCACTTGCAGATTCTACAAAAAGGGCGTTTCCAAACTGCTGTATCAAAAGAAAGGTTGAACTCTGTTAGTTGAGGACACTCATCACCAAGTAGTTTCTGAGAATGATTCTGTCTAGATTTTATATGAAGATATTGCCGTTTCCAACGAAATCTTCACAGTTATCCAAATATGCACTTGCAGATTCTACAAAAAGAGTGTTTCCAAACTGCTGTAGCAAAAGAAAGGTTCAACTCTGTTAGTTGAAGACACACATCCCAAATTTGTTTCTGAGAATGATTGTGTGTAGATTTTATCGGAAGATATTTCCTTTTTCACCATAGGCCTGAATGCGCTTGAAATGTCCACTTCCAGATACTTTAGAAAGAGTGTTTCAAACCTGGTCTGTGAAAGGGAAAGTTCAGCACTGTGATTTGAACGCTGATATCCCAAAGTAGTTTCCGACAGTGCTTCTGTCTAGATTTTAGATGAAGTTATACCCGTTTCCAATGAAATCGTTATAGCTATCCAAATATCCACTTACAGATTCTACAAAAAGAGTGTTTCCAAACTGCTGTATCAAAAGAAAGGTTGAACTCTCTTAGTTGAGGACACACATCACAGAGAAGTTTCTGAGAATGCTTCTGTCTATATTTTATATGAAGATATTCCCGTTTCCAACAAAATCTTCACAGTTATCCAAATATCCACCTGCAGATTCTACAAAAAGTGTGTTTCCAAACTGCTATAACAAAAGAAAGGTTGAACTCTGTTAGGTGAGGACACTCATCACAAAGAAGTTTCTGAGAATGCTTCGTGTAGATTTTATATGAAGATATTTCCGTTTCCAACGAAATCGTTAGAGGTATGCAAATATCCCCGTACAGATTCTACAAAAAGAGTGTTTCCAAACTGCTCTATCAAAAGAAAGATTGAACTCTGTTAGTTGAGGACACACATCAGAAAGAAGTTTCTGAGAATGCTTCAGTCTAGATTTTATATGAAGATATTCCCGTTTCCAACGAAATCTTCACAGTTATCCAAATATCCACTTGCAGATTCTACAAAAGAGTGTTTCCAAACAGCTCTATAAAAAGAAAGTATGAACTCTGTTAGCTGAGGACACACATCACAAAGAAGTTTCTGAGAAAGCTTCTGTCTAGATTTTATATGAAGATATTCCCGTTTCCAACAAAAGGTTCACAGTTATCCAAATATCCCCTTGCAGATTCTAGAAAAAGAGTGTTTCCAAACTGCTGTATCAAAAGAAAGGTTCAACTCTGTTAGTTGAGGACACACATCTCAAGTTTGCTTCTGAGAATGCTTCTGTCTAGATTTTATGGGAAGATATTTCCTTTTTCACCATAGGCCTCAAAGCGCTTGAAATGTCCACTTGCATATAGTACAGAAAGAGTGTTTCAATCCTGCTCTGTGAAAGGGAATGTTCAGCTCTGTGACTTGAATGCAGATGTCACAAAGTTGTTTCTGAGAGTGCTTCTGTCTAGATTTTAGATGAGGATATTCCCGTTTCCAACGAAATCTTCACAGTTATCCAAATATCCACTTGCATATTCTACAGAAAGAGTGTTTCGAAATAGCTGTATGAAAAGAAAGGTTGAACTCTGCTAGTTGAGGACACCTATCACAAAGAAGTTTCTGAGAATGCTTCCGTCTAGATTTTATATGAAGATATTCCCGTTTCCAACGAAATCGTTAGAGCTATCCAAATATCCACATACAGATTCTATAAAAAGAGTGCTTCCAAACTGCTCTATCAAAAGAAAGTTTGAACTCTGTTAGTTGAGGACACACATCACAAAGAAGTTTCTGAGAATGCTTCTGTCTAGATTTTTTATGAAGATATTACCGTTTATAACGAAATCTTGACAGTTATCCAAATGTCCACTTGCAGATTCTACAAAAAGTGTGTTTCCAAATTGCTGTATCAAAAGAAAGGTTGAACTCTGTTAGTTGAGGACACACATCACAAAGAAGTTTCTGAGAATGCTTCTGTCTAGATTTTATATGAAGATATTCCCGTTTCCAATGAAATCTTCACAGTTATCCAAATATCCACTTGCAGATTCTACAAAAAGACTGTTTCCAAACTGCTGTATCAAAAGAAAGGTTCAACTCTGTTAGTTGAGGACACACATCCCAAATTTGTTTCTGAGAATGCTTCTGTCTAGATTTTTATATGAAGATATTCCCGTTTCCAACGAAATCATTAGAGGTATGCAGATATCCCCCTACAGATTCTGCAAAAAGACTGTTTCCAAACAGCTCTATCAAAAGAAAGTATGAACTCTGTTAGCTGAGGACACACATCACAAAGAAGTGTCTGAGAATGCTTCTGTCTAGATTTTATACGAAGGTATTCCCGTTTCCAATGAAATCTTCACAGTTATCCAAATATCCACTTGCAGATTCTACAAAAAGAGAGTTTCCAAACTGCTCTATCAAAAGAAATGTTCAACTCTGTTAGTTGAGGACACACATATCAAATAAGTGTCTGAGAATCCTTCTGTCTCGTTTTTATGGGAAGATATTTCTGTTTTCACCCTAGGCCTGAATGCACTCGAAATGTCCACTTCCAGATTCTACAGAAAGAGTGTTTCAAACCTGGTCTATGAAAGGGAATGTTCCGCTCTGTGACTTGAATGCAGATATCACAAGGTAGTTTCTGACAGTGCTTCTGTCTAGATTTTAGATGAGGATATTGCCATTTCCAACGAAATCTTCCCAGTTATCCAAATATGCACTCGCAGATTCTTCAAAAAGTGTGTTTCCAAGCAGCCATATCAAAATAAAGGTTGAACTCTGTAAGTTGAGGACACTCATCACAAAGAGGTTGCTGAGAATGCTTCTGTCTAGATTTTATATGAAGATATTCACGTTTCCAATGAAATCTTCACAGTTCTCCAAATATCCACTTGCAGATTCTACAAAAAGGGCGTTTCCAAACTGCTGTATCAAAAGAAAGGTTGAACTCTGTTAGTTGAGGACACTCATCACCAAGTAGTTTCTGAGAATGATTCTGTCTAGATTTTATATGAAGATATTGCCGTTTCCAACGAAATCTTCACAGTTATCCAAATATGCACTTGCAGATTCTACAAAAAGAGTGTTTCCAAACTGCTGTAGCAAAAGAAAGGTTCAACTCTGTTAGTTGAAGACACACATCCCAAATTTGTTTCTGAGAATGATTGTGTGTAGATTTTATCGGAAGATATTTCCTTTTTCACCATAGGCCTGAATGCGCTTGAAATGTCCACTTCCAGATACTTTAGAAAGAGTGTTTCAAACCTGGTCTGTGAAAGGGAAAGTTCAGCACTGTGATTTGAACGCTGATATCCCAAAGTAGTTTCCGACAGTGCTTCTGTCTAGATTTTAGATGAAGTTATACCCGTTTCCAATGAAATCGTTATAGCTATCCAAATATCCACTTACAGATTCTACAAAAAGAGTGTTTCCAAACTGCTGTATCAAAAGAAAGGTTGAACTCTCTTAGTTGAGGACACACATCACAGAGAAGTTTCTGAGAATGCTTCTGTCTATATTTTATATGAAGATATTCCCGTTTCCAACAAAATCTTCACAGTTATCCAAATATCCACCTGCAGATTCTACAAAAAGTGTGTTTCCAAACTGCTATAACAAAAGAAAGGTTGAACTCTGTTAGGTGAGGACACTCATCACAAAGAAGTTTCTGAGAATGCTTCGTGTAGATTTTATATGAAGATATTTCCGTTTCCAACGAAATCGTTAGAGGTATGCAAATATCCCCGTACAGATTCTACAAAAAGAGTGTTTCCAAACTGCTCTATCAAAAGAAAGATTGAACTCTGTTAGTTGAGGACACACATCAGAAAGAAGTTTCTGAGAATGCTTCAGTCTAGATTTTATATGAAGATATTCCCGTTTCCAACGAAATCTTCACAGTTATCCAAATATCCACTTGCAGATTCTACAAAAGAGTGTTTCCAAACAGCTCTATAAAAAGAAAGTATGAACTCTGTTAGCTGAGGACACACATCACAAAGAAGTTTCTGAGAAAGCTTCTGTCTAGATTTTATATGAAGATATTCCCGTTTCCAACAAAAGGTTCACAGTTATCCAAATATCCCCTTGCAGATTCTAGAAAAAGAGTGTTTCCAAACTGCTGTATCAAAAGAAAGGTTCAACTCTGTTAGTTGAGGACACACATCTCAAGTTTGCTTCTGAGAATGCTTCTGTCTAGATTTTATGGGAAGATATTTCCTTTTTCACCATAGGCCTCAAAGCGCTTGAAATGTCCACTTGCATATAGTACAGAAAGAGTGTTTCAATCCTGCTCTGTGAAAGGGAATGTTCAGCTCTGTGACTTGAATGCAGATGTCACAAAGTTGTTTCTGAGAGTGCTTCTGTCTAGATTTTAGATGAGGATATTCCCGTTTCCAACGAAATCTTCACAGTTATCCAAATATCCACTTGCATATTCTACAGAAAGAGTGTTTCGAAATAGCTGTATGAAAAGAAAGGTTGAACTCTGCTAGTTGAGGACACCTATCACAAAGAAGTTTCTGAGAATGCTTCCGTCTAGATTTTATATGAAGATATTCCCGTTTCCAACGAAATCGTTAGAGCTATCCAAATATCCACATACAGATTCTATAAAAAGAGTGCTTCCAAACTGCTCTATCAAAAGAATGTTTGAACTCTGTTAGTTGAGGACACACATCACAAAGAAGTTTCTGAGAATGCTTCTGTCTAGATTTTTTATGAAGATATTACCGTTTATAACGAAATCTTGACAGTTATCCAAATGTCCACTTGCAGATTCTACAAAAAGTGTGTTTCCAAATTGCTGTATCAAAAGAAAGGTTGAACTCTGTTAGTTGAGGACACACATCACAAAGAAGTTTCTGAGAATGCTTCTGTCTAGATTTTATATGAAGATATTCCCGTTTCCAATGAAATCTTCACAGTTATCCAAATATCCACTTGCAGATTCTACAAAAAGACTGTTTCCAAACTGCTGTATCAAAAGAAAGGTTCAACTCTGTTAGTTGAGGACACACATCCCAAATTTGTTTCTGAGAATGCTTCTGTCTAGATTTTTATATGAAGATATTCCCGTTTCCAACGAAATCATTAGAGGTATGCAGATATCCCCCTACAGATTCTGCAAAAAGACTGTTTCCAAACAGCTCTATCAAAAGAAAGTATGAACTCTGTTAGCTGAGGACACACATCACAAAGAAGTGTCTGAGAATGCTTCTGTCTAGATTTTATACGAAGGTATTCCCGTTTCCAATGAAATCTTCACAGTTATCCAAATATCCACTTGCAGATTCTACAAAAAGAGAGTTTCCAAACTGCTCTATCAAAAGAAATGTTCAACTCTGTTAGTTGAGGACACACATATCAAATAAGTGTCTGAGAATCCTTCTGTCTCGTTTTTATGGGAAGATATTTCTGTTTTCACCCTAGGCCTGAATGCACTCGAAATGTCCACTTCCAGATTCTACAGAAAGAGTGTTTCAAACCTGGTCTATGAAAGGGAATGTTCCGCTCTGTGACTTGAATGCAGATATCACAAGGTAGTTTCTGACAGTGCTTCTGTCTAGATTTTAGATGAGGATATTGCCATTTCCAACGAAATCTTCCCAGTTATCCAAATATGCACTCGCAGATTCTTCAAAAAGTGTGTTTCCAAGCAGCCATATCAAAATAAAGGTTGAACTCTGTAAGTTGAGGACACTCATCACAAAGAGGTTGCTGAGAATGCTTCTGTCTAGATTTTATATGAAGATATTCACGTTTCCAATGAAATCTTCACAGTTCTCCAAATATCCACTTGCAGATTCTACAAAAAGGGCGTTTCCAAACTGCTGTATCAAAAGAAAGGTTGAACTCTGTTAGTTGAGGACACTCATCACCAAGTAGTTTCTGAGAATGATTCTGTCTACATTTTATATGAAGATATTGCCGTTTCCAACGAAATCTTCACAGTTATCCAAATATGCACTTGCAGATTCTACAAAAAGAGTGTTTCCAAACTGCTGTAGCAAAAGAAAGGTTCAACTCTGTTAGTTGAAGACACACATCCCAAATTTGTTTCTGAGAATGATTGTGTGTAGATTTTATCGGAAGATATTTCCTTTTTCACCATAGGCCTGAATGCGCTTGAAATGTCCACTTCCAGATACTTTAGAAAGAGTGTTTCAAACCTGGTCTGTGAAAGGGAAAGTTCAGCACTGTGATTTGAACGCTGATATCCCAAAGTAGTTTCCGACAGTGCTTCTGTCTAGATTTTAGATGAAGTTATACCCGTTTCCAATGAAATCGTTATAGCTATCCAAATATCCACTTACAGATTCTACAAAAAGAGTGTTTCCAAACTGCTGTATCAAAAGAAAGGTTGAACTCTCTTAGTTGAGGACACACATCACAGAGAAGTTTCTGAGAATGCTTCTGTCTATATTTTATATGAAGATATTCCCGTTTCCAACAAAATCTTCACAGTTATCCAAATATCCACCTGCAGATTCTACAAAAAGTGTGTTTCCAAACTGCTATAACAAAAGAAAGGTTGAACTCTGTTAGGTGAGGACACTCATCACAAAGAAGTTTCTGAGAATGCTTCGTGTAGATTTTATATGAAGATATTTCCGTTTCCAACGAAATCGTTAGAGGTATGCAAATATCCCCGTACAGATTCTACAAAAAGAGTGTTTCCAAACTGCTCTATCAAAAGAAAGATTGAACTCTGTTAGTTGAGGACACACATCAGAAAGAAGTTTCTGAGAATGCTTCAGTCTAGATTTTATATGAAGATATTCCCGTTTCCAACGAAATCTTCACAGTTATCCAAATATCCACTTGCAGATTCTACAAAAGAGTGTTTCCAAACAGCTCTATAAAAAGAAAGTATGAACTCTGTTAGCTGAGGACACACATCACAAAGAAGTTTCTGAGAAAGCTTCTGTCTAGATTTTATATGAAGATATTCCCGTTTCCAACAAAAGGTTCACAGTTATCCAAATATCCCCTTGCAGATTCTAGAAAAAGAGTGTTTCCAAACTGCTGTATCAAAAGAAAGGTTCAACTCTGTTAGTTGAGGACACACATCTCAAGTTTGCTTCTGAGAATGCTTCTGTCTAGATTTTATGGGAAGATATTTCCTTTTTCACCATAGGCCTCAAAGCGCTTGAAATGTCCACTTGCATATAGTACAGAAAGAGTGTTTCAATCCTGCTCTGTGAAAGGGAATGTTCAGCTCTGTGACTTGAATGCAGATGTCACAAAGTTGTTTCTGAGAGTGCTTCTGTCTAGATTTTAGATGAGGATATTCCCGTTTCCAACGAAATCTTCACAGTTATCCAAATATCCACTTGCATATTCTACAGAAAGAGTGTTTCGAAATAGCTGTATGAAAAGAAAGGTTGAACTCTGCTAGTTGAGGACACCTATCACAAAGAAGTTTCTGAGAATGCTTCCGTCTAGATTTTATATGAAGATATTCCCGTTTCCAACGAAATCGTTAGAGCTATCCAAATATCCACATACAGATTCTATAAAAAGAGTGCTTCCAAACTGCTCTATCAAAAGAAAGTTTGAACTCTGTTAGTTGAGGACACACATCACAAAGAAGTTTCTGAGAATGCTTCTGTCTAGATTTTTTATGAAGATATTACCGTTTATAACGAAATCTTGACAGTTATCCAAATGTCCACTTGCAGATTCTACAAAAAGTGTGTTTCCAAATTGCTGTATCAAAAGAAAGGTTGAACTCTGTTAGTTGAGGACACACATCACAAAGAAGTTTCTGAGAATGCTTCTGTCTAGATTTTATATGAAGATATTCCCGTTTCCAATGAAATCTTCACAGTTATCCAAATATCCACTTGCAGATTCTACAAAAAGACTGTTTCCAAACTGCTGTATCAAAAGAAAGGTTCAACTCTGTTAGTTGAGGACACACATCCCAAATTTGTTTCTGAGAATGCTTCTGTCTAGATTTTTATATGAAGATATTCCCGTTTCCAACGAAATCATTAGAGGTATGCAGATATCCCCCTACAGATTCTGCAAAAAGACTGTTTCCAAACAGCTCTATCAAAAGAAAGTATGAACTCTGTTAGCTGAGGACACACATCACAAAGAAGTGTCTGAGAATGCTTCTGTCTAGATTTTATACGAAGGTATTCCCGTTTCCAATGAAATCTTCACAGTTATCCAAATATCCACTTGCAGATTCTACAAAAAGAGAGTTTCCAAACTGCTCTATCAAAAGAAATGTTCAACTCTGTTAGTTGAGGACACACATATCAAATAAGTGTCTGAGAATCCTTCTGTCTCGTTTTTATGGGAAGATATTTCTGTTTTCACCCTAGGCCTGAATGCACTCGAAATGTCCACTTCCAGATTCTACAGAAAGAGTGTTTCAAACCTGGTCTATGAAAGGGAATGTTCCGCTCTGTGACTTGAATGCAGATATCACAAGGTAGTTTCTGACAGTGCTTCTGTCTAGATTTTAGATGAGGATATTGCCATTTCCAACGAAATCTTCCCAGTTATCCAAATATGCACTCGCAGATTCTTCAAAAAGTGTGTTTCCAAGCAGCCATATCAAAATAAAGGTTGAACTCTGTAAGTTGAGGACACTCATCACAAAGAGGTTGCTGAGAATGCTTCTGTCTAGATTTTATATGAAGATATTCACGTTTCCAATGAAATCTTCACAGTTCTCCAAATATCCACTTGCAGATTCTACAAAAAGGGCGTTTCCAAACTGCTGTATCAAAAGAAAGGTTGAACTCTGTTAGTTGAGGACACTCATCACCAAGTAGTTTCTGAGAATGATTCTGTCTAGATTTTATATGAAGATATTGCCGTTTCCAACGAAATCTTCACAGTTATCCAAATATGCACTTGCAGATTCTACAAAAAGAGTGTTTCCAAACTGCTGTAGCAAAAGAAAGGTTCAACTCTGTTAGTTGAAGACACACATCCCAAATTTGTTTCTGAGAATGATTGTGTGTAGATTTTATCGGAAGATATTTCCTTTTTCACCATAGGCCTGAATGCGCTTGAAATGTCCACTTCCAGATACTTTAGAAAGAGTGTTTCAAACCTGGTCTGTGAAAGGGAAAGTTCAGCACTGTGATTTGAACGCTGATATCCCAAAGTAGTTTCCGACAGTGCTTCTGTCTAGATTTTAGATGAAGTTATACCCGTTTCCAATGAAATCGTTATAGCTATCCAAATATCCACTTACAGATTCTACAAAAAGAGTGTTTCCAAACTGCTGTATCAAAAGAAAGGTTGAACTCTCTTAGTTGAGGACACACATCACAGAGAAGTTTCTGAGAATGCTTCTGTCTATATTTTATATGAAGATATTCCCGTTTCCAACAAAATCTTCACAGTTATCCAAATATCCACCTGCAGATTCTACAAAAAGTGTGTTTCCAAACTGCTATAACAAAAGAAAGGTTGAACTCTGTTAGGTGAGGACACTCATCACAAAGAAGTTTCTGAGAATGCTTCGTGTAGATTTTATATGAAGATATTTCCGTTTCCAACGAAATCGTTAGAGGTATGCAAATATCCCCGTACAGATTCTACAAAAAGAGTGTTTCCAAACTGCTCTATCAAAAGAAAGATTGAACTCTGTTAGTTGAGGACACACATCAGAAAGAAGTTTCTGAGAATGCTTCAGTCTAGATTTTATATGAAGATATTCCCGTTTCCAACGAAATCTTCACAGTTATCCAAATATCCACTTGCAGATTCTACAAAAGAGTGTTTCCAAACAGCTCTATAAAAAGAAAGTATGAACTCTGTTAGCTGAGGACACACATCACAAAGAAGTTTCTGAGAAAGCTTCTGTCTAGATTTTATATGAAGATATTCCCGTTTCCAACAAAAGGTTCACAGTTATCCAAATATCCCCTTGCAGATTCTAGAAAAAGAGTGTTTCCAAACTGCTGTATCAAAAGAAAGGTTCAACTCTGTTAGTTGAGGACACACATCTCAAGTTTGCTTCTGAGAATGCTTCTGTCTAGATTTTATGGGAAGATATTTCCTTTTTCACCATAGGCCTCAAAGCGCTTGAAATGTCCACTTGCATATAGTACAGAAAGAGTGTTTCAATCCTGCTCTGTGAAAGGGAATGTTCAGCTCTGTGACTTGAATGCAGATGTCACAAAGTTGTTTCTGAGAGTGCTTCTGTCTAGATTTTAGATGAGGATATTCCCGTTTCCAACGAAATCTTCACAGTTATCCAAATATCCACTTGCATATTCTACAGAAAGAGTGTTTCGAAATAGCTGTATGAAAAGAAAGGTTGAACTCTGCTAGTTGAGGACACCTATCACAAAGAAGTTTCTGAGAATGCTTCCGTCTAGATTTTATATGAAGATATTCCCGTTTCCAACGAAATCGTTAGAGCTATCCAAATATCCACATACAGATTCTATAAAAAGAGTGCTTCCAAACTGCTCTATCAAAAGAAAGTTTGAACTCTGTTAGTTGAGGACACACATCACAAAGAAGTTTCTGAGAATGCTTCTGTCTAGATTTTTTATGAAGATATTACCGTTTATAACGAAATCTTGACAGTTATCCAAATGTCCACTTGCAGATTCTACAAAAAGTGTGTTTCCAAATTGCTGTATCAAAAGAAAGGTTGAACTCTGTTAGTTGAGGACACACATCACAAAGAAGTTTCTGAGAATGCTTCTGTCTAGATTTTATATGAAGATATTCCCGTTTCCAATGAAATCTTCACAGTTATCCAAATATCCACTTGCAGATTCTACAAAAAGACTGTTTCCACACTGCTGTATCAAAAGAAAGGTTCAACTCTGTTAGTTGAGGACACACATCCCAAATTTGTTTCTGAGAATGCTTCTGTCTAGATTTTTATATGAAGATATTCCCGTTTCCAACGAAATCATTAGAGGTATGCAGATATCCCCCTACAGATTCTGCAAAAAGACTGTTTCCAAACAGCTCTATCAAAAGAAAGTATGAACTCTGTTAGCTGAGGACACACATCACAAAGAAGTGTCTGAGAATGCTTCTGTCTAGATTTTATACGAAGGTATTCCCGTTTCCAATGAAATCTTCACAGTTATCCAAATATCCACTTGCAGATTCTACAAAAAGAGAGTTTCCAAACTGCTCTATCAAAAGAAATGTTCAACTCTGTTAGTTGAGGACACACATATCAAATAAGTGTCTGAGAATCCTTCTGTCTCGTTTTTATGGGAAGATATTTCTGTTTTCACCCTAGGCCTGAATGCACTCGAAATGTCCACTTCCAGATTCTACAGAAAGAGTGTTTCAAACCTGGTCTATGAAAGGGAATGTTCCGCTCTGTGACTTGAATGCAGATATCACAAGGTAGTTTCTGACAGTGCTTCTGTCTAGATTTTAGATGAGGATATTGCCATTTCCAACGAAATCTTCCCAGTTATCCAAATATGCACTCGCAGATTCTTCAAAAAGTGTGTTTCCAAGCAGCCATATCAAAAGAAAGGTTGAACTCTGTAAGTTGAGGACACTCATCACAAAGAGGTTGCTGAGAATGCTTCTGTCTAGATTTTATATGAAGATATTCACGTTTCCAATGAAATCTTCACAGTTCTCCAAATATCCACTTGCAGATTCTACAAAAAGGGCGTTTCCAAACTGCTGTATCAAAAGAAAGGTTGAACTCTGTTAGTTGAGGACACTCATCACCAAGTAGTTTCTGAGAATGATTCTGTCTAGATTTTATATGAAGATATTGCCGTTTCCAACGAAATCTTCACAGTTATCCAAATATGCACTTGCAGATTCTACAAAAAGAGTGTTTCCAAACTGCTGTAGCAAAAGAAAGGTTCAACTCTGTTAGTTGAAGACACACATCCCAAATTTGTTTCTGAGAATGATTGTGTGTAGATTTTATCGGAAGATATTTCCTTTTTCACCATAGGCCTGAATGCGCTTGAAATGTCCACTTCCAGATACTTTAGAAAGAGTGTTTCAAACCTGGTCTGTGAAAGGGAAAGTTCAGCACTGTGATTTGAACGCTGATATCCCAAAGTAGTTTCCGACAGTGCTTCTGTCTAGATTTTAGATGAAGTTATACCCGTTTCCAATGAAATCGTTATAGCTATCCAAATATCCACTTACAGATTCTACAAAAAGAGTGTTTCCAAACTGCTGTATCAAAAGAAAGGTTGAACTCTCTTAGTTGAGGACACACATCACAGAGAAGTTTCTGAGAATGCTTCTGTCTATATTTTATATGAAGATATTCCCGTTTCCAACAAAATCTTCACAGTTATCCAAATATCCACCTGCAGATTCTACAAAAAGTGTGTTTCCAAACTGCTATAACAAAAGAAAGGTTGAACTCTGTTAGGTGAGGACACTCATCACAAAGAAGTTTCTGAGAATGCTTCGTGTAGATTTTATATGAAGATATTTCCGTTTCCAACGAAATCGTTAGAGGTATGCAAATATCCCCGTACAGATTCTACAAAAAGAGTGTTTCCAAACTGCTCTATCAAAAGAAAGATTGAACTCTGTTAGTTGAGGACACACATCAGAAAGAAGTTTCTGAGAATGCTTCAGTCTAGATTTTATATGAAGATATTCCCGTTTCCAACGAAATCTTCACAGTTATCCAAATATCCACTTGCAGATTCTACAAAAGAGTGTTTCCAAACAGCTCTATAAAAAGAAAGTATGAACTCTGTTAGCTGAGGACACACATCACAAAGAAGTTTCTGAGAAAGCTTCTGTCTAGATTTTATATGAAGATATTCCCGTTTCCAACAAAAGGTTCACAGTTATCCAAATATCCCCTTGCAGATTCTAGAAAAAGAGTGTTTCCAAACTGCTGTATCAAAAGAAAGGTTCAACTCTGTTAGTTGAGGACACACATCTCAAGTTTGCTTCTGAGAATGCTTCTGTCTAGATTTTATGGGAAGATATTTCCTTTTTCACCATAGGCCTCAAAGCGCTTGAAATGTCCACTTGCATATAGTACAGAAAGAGTGTTTCAATCCTGCTCTGTGAAAGGGAATGTTCAGCTCTGTGACTTGAATGCAGATGTCACAAAGTTGTTTCTGAGAGTGCTTCTGTCTAGATTTTAGATGAGGATATTCCCGTTTCCAACGAAATCTTCACAGTTATCCAAATATCCACTTGCATATTCTACAGAAAGAGTGTTTCGAAATAGCTGTATGAAAAGAAAGGTTGAACTCTGCTAGTTGAGGACACCTATCACAAAGAAGTTTCTGAGAATGCTTCCGTCTAGATTTTATATGAAGATATTCCCGTTTCCAACGAAATCGTTAGAGCTATCCAAATATCCACATACAGATTCTATAAAAAGAGTGCTTCCAAACTGCTCTATCAAAAGAAAGTTTGAACTCTGTTAGTTGAGGACACACATCACAAAGAAGTTTCTGAGAATGCTTCTGTCTAGATTTTTTATGAAGATATTACCGTTTATAACGAAATCTTGACAGTTATCCAAATGTCCACTTGCAGATTCTACAAAAAGTGTGTTTCCAAATTGCTGTATCAAAAGAAAGGTTGAACTCTGTTAGTTGAGGACACACATCACAAAGAAGTTTCTGAGAATGCTTCTGTCTAGATTTTATATGAAGATATTCCCGTTTCCAATGAAATCTTCACAGTTATCCAAATATCCACTTGCAGATTCTACAAAAAGACTGTTTCCAAACTGCTGTATCAAAAGAAAGGTTCAACTCTGTTAGTTGAGGACACACATCCCAAATTTGTTTCTGAGAATGCTTCTGTCTAGATTTTTATATGAAGATATTCCCGTTTCCAACGAAATCATTAGAGGTATGCAGATATCCCCCTACAGATTCTGCAAAAAGACTGTTTCCAAACAGCTCTATCAAAAGAAAGTATGAACTCTGTTAGCTGAGGACACACATCACAAAGAAGTGTCTGAGAATGCTTCTGTCTAGATTTTATACGAAGGTATTCCCGTTTCCAATGAAATCTTCACAGTTATCCAAATATCCACTTGCAGATTCTACAAAAAGAGAGTTTCCAAACTGCTCTATCAAAAGAAATGTTCAACTCTGTTAGTTGAGGACACACATATCAAATAAGTGTCTGAGAATCCTTCTGTCTCGTTTTTATGGGAAGATATTTCTGTTTTCACCCTAGGCCTGAATGCACTCGAAATGTCCACTTCCAGATTCTACAGAAAGAGTGTTTCAAACCTGGTCTATGAAAGGGAATGTTCCGCTCTGTGACTTGAATGCAGATATCACAAGGTAGTTTCTGACAGTGCTTCTGTCTAGATTTTAGATGAGGATATTGCCATTTCCAACGAAATCTTCCCAGTTATCCAAATATGCACTCGCAGATTCTTCAAAAAGTGTGTTTCCAAGCAGCCATATCAAAATAAAGGTTGAACTCTGTAAGTTGAGGACACTCATCACAAAGAGGTTGCTGAGAATGCTTCTGTCTAGATTTTATATGAAGATATTCACGTTTCCAATGAAATCTTCACAGTTCTCCAAATATCCACTTGCAGATTCTACAAAAAGGGCGTTTCCAAACTGCTGTATCAAAAGAAAGGTTGAACTCTGTTAGTTGAGGACACTCATCACCAAGTAGTTTCTGAGAATGATTCTGTCTAGATTTTATATGAAGATATTGCCGTTTCCAACGAAATCTTCACAGTTATCCAAATATGCACTTGCAGATTCTACAAAAAGAGTGTTTCCAAACTGCTGTAGCAAAAGAAAGGTTCAACTCTGTTAGTTGAAGACACACATCCCAAATTTGTTTCTGAGAATGATTGTGTGTAGATTTTATCGGAAGATATTTCCTTTTTCACCATAGGCCTGAATGCGCTTGAAATGTCCACTTCCAGATACTTTAGAAAGAGTGTTTCAAACCTGGTCTGTGAAAGGGAAAGTTCAGCACTGTGATTTGAACGCTGATATCCCAAAGTAGTTTCCGACAGTGCTTCTGTCTAGATTTTAGATGAAGTTATACCCGTTTCCAATGAAATCGTTATAGCTATCCAAATATCCACTTACAGATTCTACAAAAAGAGTGTTTCCAAACTGCTGTATCAAAAGAAAGGTTGAACTCTCTTAGTTGAGGACACACATCACAGAGAAGTTTCTGAGAATGCTTCTGTCTATATTTTATATGAAGATATTCCCGTTTCCAACAAAATCTTCACAGTTATCCAAATATCCACCTGCAGATTCTACAAAAAGTGTGTTTCCAAACTGCTATAACAAAAGAAAGGTTGAACTCTGTTAGGTGAGGACACTCATCACAAAGAAGTTTCTGAGAATGCTTCGTGTAGATTTTATATGAAGATATTTCCGTTTCCAACGAAATCGTTAGAGGTATGCAAATATCCCCGTACAGATTCTACAAAAAGAGTGTTTCCAAACTGCTCTATCAAAAGAAAGATTGAACTCTGTTAGTTGAGGACACACATCAGAAAGAAGTTTCTGAGAATGCTTCAGTCTAGATTTTATATGAAGATATTCCCGTTTCCAACGAAATCTTCACAGTTATCCAAATATCCACTTGCAGATTCTACAAAAGAGTGTTTCCAAACAGCTCTATAAAAAGAAAGTATGAACTCTGTTAGCTGAGGACACACATCACAAAGAAGTTTCTGAGAAAGCTTCTGTCTAGATTTTATATGAAGATATTCCCGTTTCCAACAAAAGGTTCACAGTTATCCAAATATCCCCTTGCAGATTCTAGAAAAAGAGTGTTTCCAAACTGCTGTATCAAAAGAAAGGTTCAACTCTGTTAGTTGAGGACACACATCTCAAGTTTGCTTCTGAGAATGCTTCTGTCTAGATTTTATGGGAAGATATTTCCTTTTTCACCATAGGCCTCAAAGCGCTTGAAATGTCCACTTGCATATAGTACAGAAAGAGTGTTTCAATCCTGCTCTGTGAAAGGGAATGTTCAGCTCTGTGACTTGAATGCAGATGTCACAAAGTTGTTTCTGAGAGTGCTTCTGTCTAGATTTTAGATGAGGATATTCCCGTTTCCAACGAAATCTTCACAGTTATCCAAATATCCACTTGCATATTCTACAGAAAGAGTGTTTCGAAATAGCTGTATGAAAAGAAAGGTTGAACTCTGTTAGTTGAGGACACCTATCACAAAGAAGTTTCTGAGAATGCTTCCGTCTAGATTTTATATGAAGATATTCCCGTTTCCAATGAAATCGTTAGAGCTATCCAAATATCCACATACAGATTCTATAAAAAGAGTGCTTCCAAACTGCTCTATCAAAAGAAAGTTTGAACTCTGTTAGTTGAGGACACACATCACAAAGAAGTTTCTGAGAATGCTTCTGTCTAGATTTTTTATGAAGATATTACCGTTTATAACGAAATCTTGACAGTTATCCAAATGTCCACTTGCAGATTCTACAAAAAGTGTGTTTCCAAATTGCTGTATCAAAAGAAAGGTTGAACTCTGTTAGTTGAGGACACACATCACAAAGAAGTTTCTGAGAATGCTTCTGTCTAGATTTTATATGAAGATATTCCCGTTTCCAATGAAATCTTCACAGTTATCCAAATATCCACTTGCAGATTCTACAAAAAGACTGTTTCCAAACTGCTGTATCAAAAGAAAGGTTCAACTCTGTTAGTTGAGGACACACATCCCAAATTTGTTTCTGAGAATGCTTCTGTCTAGATTTTTATATGAAGATATTCCCGTTTCCAACGAAATCATTAGAGGTATGCAGATATCCCCCTACAGATTCTGCAAAAAGACTGTTTCCAAACAGCTCTATCAAAAGAAAGTATGAACTCTGTTAGCTGAGGACACACATCACAAAGAAGTGTCTGAGAATGCTTCTGTCTAGATTTTATACGAAGGTATTCCCGTTTCCAATGAAATCTTCACAGTTATCCAAATATCCACTTGCAGATTCTACAAAAAGAGAGTTTCCAAACTGCTCTATCAAAAGAAATGTTCAACTCTGTTAGTTGAGGACACACATATCAAATAAGTGTCTGAGAATCCTTCTGTCTCGTTTTTATGGGAAGATATTTCTGTTTTCACCCTAGGCCTGAATGCACTCGAAATGTCCACTTCCAGATTCTACAGAAAGAGTGTTTCAAACCTGGTCTATGAAAGGGAATGTTCCGCTCTGTGACTTGAATGCAGATATCACAAGGTAGTTGCTGACAGTGCTTCTGTCTAGATTTTAGATGAGGATATTGCCATTTCCAACGAAATCTTCCCAGTTATCCAAATATGCACTCGCAGATTCTTCAAAAAGTGTGTTTCCAAGCAGCCATATCAAAAGAAAGGTTGAACTCTGTAAGTTGAGGACACTCATCACAAAGAGGTTGCTGAGAATGCTTCTGTCTAGATTTTATATGAAGATATTCACGTTTCCAATGAAATCTTCACAGTTCTCCAAATATCCACTTGCAGATTCTACAAAAAGGGCGTTTCCAAACTGCTGTATCAAAAGAAAGGTTGAACTCTGTTAGTTGAGGACACTCATCACCAAGTAGTTTCTGAGAATGATTCTGTCTAGATTTTATATGAAGATATTGCCGTTTCCAACGAAATCTTCACAGTTATCCAAATATGCACTTGCAGATTCTACAAAAAGAGTGTTTCCAAACTGCTGTAGCAAAAGAAAGGTTCAACTCTGTTAGTTGAAGACACACATCCCAAATTTGTTTCTGAGAATGATTGTGTGTAGATTTTATCGGAAGATATTTCCTTTTTCACCATAGGCCTGAATGCGCTTGAAATGTCCACTTCCAGATACTTTAGAAAGAGTGTTTCAAACCTGGTCTGTGAAAGGGAAAGTTCAGCACTGTGATTTGAACGCTGATATCCCAAAGTAGTTTCCGACAGTGCTTCTGTCTAGATTTTAGATGAAGTTATACCCGTTTCCAATGAAATCGTTATAGCTATCCAAATATCCACTTACAGATTCTACAAAAAGAGTGTTTCCAAACTGCTGTATCAAAAGAAAGGTTGAACTCTCTTAGTTGAGGACACACATCACAGAGAAGTTTCTGAGAATGCTTCTGTCTATATTTTATATGAAGATATTCCCGTTTCCAACAAAATCTTCACAGTTATCCAAATATCCACCTGCAGATTCTACAAAAAGTGTGTTTCCAAACTGCTATAACAAAAGAAAGGTTGAACTCTGTTAGGTGAGGACACTCATCACAAAGAAGTTTCTGAGAATGCTTCGTGTAGATTTTATATGAAGATATTTCCGTTTCCAACGAAATCGTTAGAGGTATGCAAATATCCCCGTACAGATTCTACAAAAAGAGTGTTTCCAAACTGCTCTATCAAAAGAAAGATTGAACTCTGTTAGTTGAGGACACACATCAGAAAGAAGTTTCTGAGAATGCTTCAGTCTAGATTTTATATGAAGATATTCCCGTTTCCAACGAAATCTTCACAGTTATCCAAATATCCACTTGCAGATTCTACAAAAGAGTGTTTCCAAACAGCTCTATAAAAAGAAAGTATGAACTCTGTTAGCTGAGGACACACATCACAAAGAAGTTTCTGAGAAAGCTTCTGTCTAGATTTTATATGAAGATATTCCCGTTTCCAACAAAAGGTTCACAGTTATCCAAATATCCCCTTGCAGATTCTAGAAAAAGAGTGTTTCCAAACTGCTGTATCAAAAGAAAGGTTCAACTCTGTTAGTTGAGGACACACATCTCAAGTTTGCTTCTGAGAATGCTTCTGTCTAGATTTTATGGGAAGATATTTCCTTTTTCACCATAGGCCTCAAAGCGCTTGAAATGTCCACTTGC